>NW_027189254.1:192942-313875 GCF_040958095.1 Procambarus clarkii
ATAAATACACATCACTAAGTGTACCTTTAAAATGGACACATACAGATAATTACCGTACACATGTCAGTTCAATTACAGGTACACATACACACACATAGCTTCACGTGTCTGTCGGTCTTGACAATAGTACACATGGATACGCACACAAAACAGTCCATTATCAATTAATATGTGTGTGTGTGTATTTATTTTCTCCTTGTATTTACTATATGTATCTGCAGAATCGAGTTATTAGCTCTTGGACCCCGCCTATCAAATATATGTATTTTTCCTTTTTTTATATCTACTACATCTATTTCTCTCTAACACACACACACACACACAAACTGGAGGCCTACCGTCTAAACGGAGAGAGTTCGTTGGTTATAATCCTAATGGTCCCATATCGAATCTCAGTTGATGCAATAGCAAATCGACAGATATTCTTTACCCTGATTCGCCTGTTCACCGGCTCCCCTCCGACCGGGGAGCCAGTCGGCCGAGCGGACAGCACACTGGACACTAGACTTGTGATCCTGTGGTCCCGGGTTCGATTCCGGGCGCCGCCGAGAAACAATGGGCAGAGTTTCTTTCACCCTGTGCCCCTGTTACCTTGCAGTAAAACAGGTACCTGGGTGTTAGTCAGCTGTCACGGGCTGCTTCCTGGGGGTGGAGGCCTGGTCGAGGACCGGACCGCGGGGACACTAAAGCCCCGAAATCATCTCAAGAAGAACCTCAAGAGATAAGCACAAATGAATCCATCAATGGATCCATCTATCTATCTACTTAAATCTGTCAATCCATCAATCTATCATCCCATAAACCAACCATTTATCATTATATACATTTATATTCCATTTATCCGTCCATCAACTCTTCTGTCTATCCATCCATCTACTCATATGTCTTTCCATCCATCAGATAGAAGGATGCATCTATGCATCCGTCTATCCGTCAATGTATATATTTGGCAATCAATGTAGACATCCATCTATCTACTTATATAAATTTTCCTTTAATCCCTGTTTCACCTGCACCACTCCCCCCTGTTTCTCCCTCTGCATCCCTGTTTCACCTGCACCACTCCCCCTGTTCCCACATCCCCATCCCTGTTTCACCTGCACCACTCCCCCTGTTCCCCCATCCCCATCCCTGTTTCACTTGCACCACTCCCCCTGTTCCCCCATCCCCATCCCTGTTTCACCTGCACCACTCCCCCTGTTCCCCCATCCCCATCCCTGTTTCACCTGCACCACTCCCCCTGTTCCCCCATCCCCATCCCTGTTTCACCTGCACCACTCCCCCTGTTCCCCCATCCCATCCCTGTTTTCACCTGCACCACTCTCTCTGTTTCTCCCTCTTCATCCCTGTTTCACCTGCACCACTCCCCCTGTTTCTCCTCTTCATCCCTGTTTCATCTGCACCACTCCCCCTTTCCCCCATCCCCATCCCTGTTTCACCTGTACAGCCCGCCCTGTTCCCCCCTCTTCCTCCCTGTTTCACCTGCACCACTCCCCTGTTCCCTCTCTTCATTCCACCTCTAAATCCCGTATCCTCCCCCCCCCCCACCACCACCACCTTTGCACCTCTTCCTTTAACTTAAATCAGGACCAATAAACTTCTTTATGTGTTTAATTTAGGTTTTTTCTAGGTACGAAAAAGTCTTCAGCCATCTCAAGCATTATTTTACAATTAACTTTAATTAAATTGTAGGGGGGGGGGGGGGGGAGTGATAATAATTAATAATTATTCCTAAATCCTTTAGCTAAAGTCAACACTGACCAACCTATGCCCGTTCCCTACCCCAGACCATTCCCTCTACAAATATATTAATTTAGTAATAATAAGCCTTAATAATATATTAATAAATAAATTTTAAAATAAATCTGTTTATGGCTGCAGCCTCCAGCATGTGGCCTCATTACATAGACAGACATTCTCTTTATATATATATATATATATATATATATATATATATATATATATATATATATATATATATATATATTATATATATATTTAAAAATCTGTCATATATGTAAATTAAATAATAAATATTTAATTATTAAATTTAATTTAATTTGTTTTATTAATATAATTATTTAATAATTTAATAAAATAATAATTTATTAAAAAACATTAATTTGATTACTTATTTAATAAAATTAAATAATAAATAATAAATTAAATATTGATATATACTTGTGTGTCCAGGAGGCCATCTGTGTCCCCTCAGATGGTCTCCCTTATCACAGTTTGTGTCTATGGATGTGTGTCTGTGTGTGTATATCCCTGTGAGTGTCCGGGCGAGTGTGTGTGAGTGTGAGTGTCCCTGTGAGTGTCCGGGTGCGTGTGTGTCCGGTTATACCTGTGGGTCCAGGAGGCCATCTGTGTCCCCTCAGATGGTCTCCCTTATCACAGTCTATGTGTGTGTGTGAGTGTGAGTGCCCCTGTGAGTGTTCGGGTGAGGGTGTGTGTGTGAGTGTCCGGGTTTATGTGAGGTTTGGTTCCAGGGAAACATCCTTCCCCCCCCCCTCCCCATATCTCCTCCCTTATTCCCACCGTGGGTTCGAATCCCAGGTGATTAGACCTGCTCTAGGTCCATGGATCCAAGGTATCCATCCGTGGGCCCAACGGATTTCACCCCTTCCCCACTTTCCAAGTGCCAGGTCAATTCCAGCTATCCAGGGAACCTGTCGAAACAGAGGCAGCTACAGGAGGGGACACACAAATATTTGTGCCCTGCAGTTATACACCCGTTCCGACAGACTCGATCGCAATCTATCCAGATGAGAACACGTTCTCTTCCGACTAGACCACGCTGGAGTCGCTGTATGTCTCGAATTTGAATCCTTTATTTATAGTTAGTATTTTTGGTGAATTAATTGATTTGTTTTAATTTTTTATTGATTTAGGTAGAACGATTTGGGGAGTTGGGGGGGGAGGGGGTGGGGGGGTTGTGTGTGTAATGGATTGTCGAGATCGTGGTTGGTTAGTATTTATCTAGTTGTGTTCACCTAGTTATGCTTGCGAGGGTTGAGCTCTACTCTTTCGGCCCGCCTCTCAACTGTCAATCAATCAATTATTACTAACTAATAAAAAACATTCCACACACACACACCCAGGAAGCAGCCCGTAACAGCTGTCTAACGCCCAGATACATATTTACTGCTAGGTAACTGGGGCATCAGAATGATAGAAACTCTGCTGATTTCCGTTTGTTCCATCACCGTGGGATCGAATGAGCTACGATTACGAGTCGAGAGCGACGTCCACTCAGCCATAAAGCCCCCTAGTTTGTGAATTGGTGCAAAAGATAATTTGGGAGAGGTTAAGGGAAAGGAATGATGTTTGGTGGCTTTGAAAGCTTTGGATGGGAGGGGGTTGGCAGTTATGAATTAAAATTGTTAATTATTTAAGATAGGATATATATGCAAAAGACGTTGCGAGATATAGTAAGAAAAGTGTTTCTGACTGAGGTTAGGTACTGTGTGATTGACTTGTATGTTAGGAAAAAGAACACTTAATAAAACGTAGATGATCTTTTGAAATGTTTCTTAGCAAATAGTTGCAAATTATTGTGTGAAAAGCATATGGTTCCTCTACCCTACACAAACACACGTGAGCACAATTAGTCCACGCGATTCAGAGAGAGTGAGAGTGAACAGCGAAATAGTAACAAAAAATGTGACAATGAGGGGAAACTATGTCATTCAAACGTTAACCATATAAATTACAGTAACACTAACCGAGCGTCCACATACATATTCCAATCAATTTACATAAATAAACATTCACTAATATATTCCTTTAAAATGAACACACGCAGATAGTTGCAGTACACATGTCAGTTCAAATACTGGTACACATAAACACTCGTCTGTCCATCTTGACAATAGTAGACATGTAACAAAAAATGTGACAATAATGGGAAACTATGTCATTCAAACGTATAAATGTTAACCATATAAATTAAAGTAACACTAATCGCGCGCACACGTACATATGTCAATCAATTTACATAAATACACATTCACTAATGTGTACCTTTAAAATGGACACATACAGATAATTACCGTACACATGTCAGTTCAATTACAGGTACACATACACACACATAGCTTCACGTGTCTGTCGGTCTTGACAATAGTACACATGGATACGCACACAAAACAGTCCATTATCAATTAATATGTGTGTGTGTGTGTATTTATTTCTCCTTGTATTTACTATATGTATCTGCAGAATCGAGTTATTAGCTCTGGACCCCGCCTATCAAATATATGTATTTTTCCTTTTTTTATATCTACTACATACTAGTTCTCTCTAACCACACACACACACACAAACTGGAGGCCTACCGTCTAAACGGAGAGAGTTCGTTGGTTATAATCCTAATGGTCCCATATCGAATCTCAGTTGATGCAATAGCAAATCGACAGATATTCTTTACCCTGATTCGCCTGTTCACCGGCTCCCCTCCGACCGGGGAGCCAGTCGGGGGCCGAGCGGACAGCACACTGGACACTAGGACTTTGTGATCCTGTGGTCCCGGGTTCGATTCCGGGCGCCGCCGAGAAACAATGGGGCAGAGTTTCTTTCACCCTGTGCCCCTGTTACCTTGCAGTAAAACAGGTACCTGGGTGTTAGTCAGCTGTCACGGGGGCTGCTTCCTGGGGGTGGAGGCCTGGTCGCGGGACAGGACCGAACGGGGACACTAAAGGCCCCGAAATCATCTCAAGAAGAACCTCAAGAGATAAGCACAAATGAATCCATCAATGGATCCATCTATCTATCTACTTATATCTGTCAATCCATCAGTCTATCATCCCATAAACCAACCATTTATCATTATATACATTTATATTCCATTTATCCGTCCATCAAACTCTTCTGTCTATCCATCCATCTAACTCATATGTCTTTCCATCCATCAGATAGAAGGATGCATCTATGCATCCGTCTATCCGTCAATGTATATATTTGGCAATCATGTAGACATCCATCTATCTACTTGTAATAAATTTTCCTTTAATCCCTGTTTCACCTGCACCACTCCCCCCTGTTTCTTCTCCCTCTGCATCCCTGTTTCACCTGCACCACTCCCCCTGTTCCCACATCCCCATCCCTGTTTCACCTGCACCACTCCCCCTGTTCCCCCATCCCCATCCCTGTTTCACTTGCACCACTCCCCCTGTTCCCCCATCCCCATCCCTGTTTCACCTGCACCACTCCCCCTGTTCCCCCATCCCCATCCCTGTTTCACCTGCACCACTCCCCCTGTTCCCCCATCCCCATCCCTGTTTCACCTGCACCACTCCCCCCTGTTCCCCCATCCCCATCCCTGTTTCACCTGCAACCACTCTCTCTGGTTCTCCCTCTTCATCCCTGTTTCACCCTGCACCACTCCCCCTGTTTCTCCTCTTCATCCCTGTTTCATCTGCATCACTCCCCTCGGTTCCCCCATCCCCATCCCTGTTTCACCTGTACAGCCCCCCCTGTTCCCCCCTCTTCCTCCCTGTTTCACCTGCACCACTCCCCCTGTTTCCCTCTCTTCATTCACACTCTAAATCCCGTATCCTCCCCCCCCCCCACCACCACCTTTGCACATCTTCCTTTAACTTAAATCAGGCCCAATAAACCTTCTTTATGTTGTTTAATTTAGGTTTTTTCTAGGTACGAAAAAGTCTTCAGCCATCTCAAGCATTGTTTTACAATTAACTTTAATTAAATTGGTAGGGGGGGGAGTGATAAGAATAATTAATAATTATTCCTAAATCCTTTAGCTAAAGTCAACACTGACCAACCTATGCCCGTTCCCTACCCCAGACCATTCCCTCTAACAAATATATTAATTTAGTAATAATAAGCCTATAATAATATATTAATAAATAAATTTTAAAATAAATCTGTTATGGCTGCAGCCTCCAGCATGTGGCCTCATTACATAGACAGACATTCTCTTTATATATATATATATATATATAGTATATATATATATATATATATAATATATATATATATATATATATATATATATATATCAATTTACAATAAATAAATATTCACTAATATATTCCTTTAAAATTGACACAAGCGGATTAGGCGTCCTGTACATACCAGTTGCATTGCTCCTGGCAGTAATGGGTTCGAGTCACTTCTGGCATGTGAGTTTTCAGTTGCATATAGTCCTGGGACCATTAAGGCTTGTTCGCATGATATATATATTATATATATATATTATATATATAGATATATATATATATATATATATATATATATATATATATATATTATATATATATATATATATATATATTTAAAAAATCTGTCATATATGTAAATTAATAATAAAATTTTAATTATTAAATTTAATTTAATTTGTTTATTATATAATTATTTAATAATTTAATAAAATAATAATTTATTAAAAAACATTAATTTGATTACTTTTTAATAAAAATTAAATAATAAATAATAAATTAAATATTGATATATACTTGTGTGTCCAGGAGGCCATCTGTGTCCCTCAGGATGGTCTCCTATCACAGTTTGTGTCTATGGATGTGTGTCTGTGTGTGTATATCCCTGTGAGTGTCCGGGCGAGTGTGTGTGAGTGTGAGTGTCCCTGTGAGTGTCCGGGTGCGTGTGTGTCCGGTTATACCTGTGGTCCAGGAGGCCATCTGTGTCCCCTCAGATGGTCTCGCCCTTATCACAGTCTATGTGTGTGTGTGAGTGTGTGAGTGCCCCTGTGAGTGTTCGGGGAGGGTGTGTGTGTGAGTGTCCGGGTTTATGTGAGGTTTGGTTCCAGGGAAACATCCTTCCCCCCCCTCCCTCCCCAATATCTCCTCCCTTATTCCCACCGTGGGGTTCGAATCCCAGGTGATTAGACCTGCTCTAGGTCCATGGAATCCAAGGTATCCATCCGTGGGCCCAACGGATTTCACCCCCTTCCCCACTTTCCAAGTGCCAGGTCAATTCCAGCTATCCAGGGAACCTGTCGAAACAGAGGCAGCTACAGGAGGGGACACACAAATATTTGTGCCCTGCAGTTATACACCCGTTCCGACAGACTCGATCGCAATCTATCCAGATGAGAACACGTTCTCTTCCGACTAGACCACGCTGGAGTCGCTGTATGTCTCGAATTTGAATCCTTTATTTATAGTTAGTATTTTTGGTGAATTAATTGATTTGTTTTAATTTTTTATTGATTTAGGTAGAACGATTTGGGGAGTTGGGGGGGGAGGGGGTGGGGGGGTTGTGTGTGTAATGGATTGTCGAGATCGTGGTTGGTTAGTATTTATCTAGTTGTGTTCACCTAGTTATGCTTGCGAGGGTTGAGCTCTACTCTTTCGGCCCGCCTCTCAACTGTCAATCAATCAATTATTACTAACTAATAAAAAACATTCCACACACACACACCCAGGAAGCAGCCCGTAACAGCTGTCTAACGCCCAGATACATATTTACTGCTAGGTAACTGGGGCATCAGAATGATAGAAACTCTGCTGATTTCCGTTTGTTCCATCACCGTGGGATCGAATGAGCTACGATTACGAGTCGAGAGCGACGTCCACTCAGCCATAAAGCCCCCTAGTTTGTGAATTGGTGCAAAAGATAATTTGGGAGAGGTTAAGGGAAAGGAATGATGTTTGGTGGCTTTGAAAGCTTTGGATGGGAGGGGGGTTGGCAGTTATGAATTAAAATTGTTAATTATTTAAGATAGGATATATATGCAAAAGACGTTGCGAGATATAGTAAGAAAAGTGTTTCTGACTGAGGTTAGGTACTGTGTGATTGACTTGTATGTTAGGAAAAAGAACACTTAATAAAAACGTAGATGATCTTTTGAAATGTTTCTTAACAAATAGTTGCAAATTATTGTGTGAAAAGCATATGGTTCCTCTACCCTACACAAACACACGTGAGCACAATTAGTCCACGCGATTCAGAGAGAGTGAGAGTGAACAGCGAAATAGTAACAAAAATGTGACAATGAGGGGAAACTATGTCATTCAAACGTTAACCATATAAATTACAGTAACACTAACCGAGCGTCCACATACATATTCCAATCAATTTACATAAATAAACATTCACTAATATATTCCTTTAAAATGAACACACGCAGATAGTTGCAGTACACATGTCAGTTCAAATACTGGTACACATAAACACTCGTCTGTCCATCTTGACAATAGTAGACATGTAACAAAAAATGTGACAATAATGGGAAACTATGTCATTCAAACGTATAAATGTTAACCATATAAATTAAAGTAACACTAATCGCGCGCACACGTACATATGTCAATCAATTTACATAAATACACATTCACTAATGTGTACCTTTAAAATGGACACATACAGATAATTACCGTACACATGTCAGTTCAATTACAGGTACACATACACACACATAGCTTCACGTGTCTGTCGGTCTTGACAATAGTACACATGGATACGCACACAAAACAGTCCATTATCAATTAATATGTGTGTGTGTGTGTATTTATTTCTCCTTGTATTTACTATATGTATCTGCAGAATCGAGTTATTAGCTCTTGGACCCCGCCTATCAAATATATGTATTTTTCCTTTTTTTATATCTACTACATCTATTTCTCTCTAACACACACACACACACACAAACTGGAGGCCTACCGTCTAAACGGAGAGAGTTCGTTGGTTATAATCCTAATGGTCCCATATCGAATCTCAGTTGATGCAATAGCAAATCGACAGATATTCTTTACCCTGATTCGCCTGTTCACCGGCTCCCCTCCGACCGGGGAGCCAGTCGGCCGAGCGGACAGCACACTGGACACTAGACTTGTGATCCTGTGGTCCCGGGTTCGATTCCGGGCGCCGCCGAGAAACAATGGGCAGAGTTTCTTTCACCCTGTGCCCCTGTTACCTTGCAGTAAAACAGGTACCTGGGTGTTAGTCAGCTGTCACGGGCTGCTTCCTGGGGGTGGAGGCCTGGTCGAGGACCGGACCGCGGGGACACTAAAGCCCCGAAATCATCTCAAGAAGAACCTCAAGAGATAAGCACAAATGAATCCATCAATGGATCCATCTATCTATCTACTTAAATCTGTCAATCCATCAATCTATCATCCCATAAACCAACCATTTATCATTATATACATTTATATTCCATTTATCCGTCCATCAACTCTTCTGTCTATCCATCCATCTACTCATATGTCTTTCCATCCATCAGATAGAAGGATGCATCTATGCATCCGTCTATCCGTCAATGTATATATTTGGCAATCAATGTAGACATCCATCTATCTACTTATATAAATTTTCCTTTAATCCCTGTTTCACCTGCACCACTCCCCCTGTTTCTCCCTCTGCATCCCTGTTTCACCTGCACCACTCCCCCTGTTCCCACATCCCCATCCCTGTTTCACCTGCACCACTCCCCCTGTTCCCCCATCCCCATCCCTGTTTCACTTGCACCACTCCCCCTGTTCCCCCATCCCCATCCCTGTTTCACCTGCACCACTCCCCCTGTTCCCCCATCCCCATCCCTGTTTCACCTGCACCACTCCCCCTGTTCCCCCATCCCCATCCCTGTTTCACCTGCACCACTCCCCCTGTTCCCCCATCCCCATCCCTGTTTCACCTGCACCACTCTCTCTGTTTCTCCCTCTTCATCCCTGTTTCACCTGCACCACTCCCCCTGTTTCTCCTCTTCATCCCTGTTTCATCTGCACCACTCCCCTCTTCCCCATCCCCATCCCTGTTTCACCTGTACAGCCCGCCCTGTTCCCCCTCTTCCTCCCTGTTTCACCTGCACCACTCCCCCTGTTCCCTCTCTTCATTCCACCTCTAAATCCCGTATCCTCCCCCCCCCCCACCACCACCACCTTTGCACCTCTTCCTTTAACTTAAATCAGGACCAATAAACTTCTTTATGTGTTTAATTTAGGTTTTTTCTAGGTACGAAAAAGTCTTCAGCCATCTCAAGCATTATTTTACAATTAACTTTAATTAAATTGGTAGGGGGGGGGGAGTGATAAGAATAATTAATAATTATTCCTAAATCCTTTAGCTAAAGTCAACACTGACCAACCTATGCCCGTTCCCTACCCCAGACCATTCCCTCTACAAATATATTAATTTAGTAATAATAAGCCTTAATAATATATTAATAAATAAATTTTAAAATAAATCTGTTTATGGCTGCAGCCTCCAGCATGTGGCCTCATTACATAGACAGACATTCTCTTTATAATATATTATATATATATATATAATATATATATATATATATATATATAATATATATATATATATATATATATATATTTAAAAATCTGTCATATATGTAAATTAAATAATAAATATTTAATTATTAAATTTAATTTAATTTGTTTTTATTAATATAATTATTTAATATTTAATAAAATAATAATTTATTAAAAAACATTAATTTGATTACTTATTTAATAAAATTAAATAATAAATAATAAATTAAATATTGATATATACTTGTGTGTCCAGGAGGCCATCTGTGTCCCCTCAGATGGTCTCCCTTATCACAGTTTGTGTCTATGGATGTGTGTCTGTGTGTGTATATCCCTGTGAGTGTCCGGGCGAGTGTGTGTGAGTGTGAGTGTCCCTGTGAGTGTCCGGGTGCGTGTGGTGTCCGGTTATACCTGTGGGTCCAGGAGGCCATCTGTGTCCCCTCAGATGGTCTCCCTTATCACAGTCTATGTGTGTGTGTGAGTGTGAGTGCCCCTGTGAGTGTTCGGGTGAGGGTGTGTGTGTGAGTGTCCGGGTTTATGTGAGGTTTGGTTCCAGGGAAACATCCTTCCCCCCCCTCCCTCCCCATATCTCCTCCCTTATTCCCACCGTGGGTTCGACTCCCAGGTGATTAGACCTGCTCTAGGTCCATGGATCCAAGGTATCCATCCGTGGGCCCAACGGATTTCACCCCTTCCCCCACTTTCCAAGTGCCAGGTCAATTCCAGCTATCCAGGGAACCTGTCGAAACAGAGGCAGCTACAGGAGGGGACACACAAATATTTGTGCCCTGCAGTTACACACCCGTTCCGACAGACTCGATCGCAATCTATCCAGATGAGAACACGTTCTCTTCCGACTAGGCCACGCTGGAGTCGCTGTATGTCTCGAATTTGAATCCTTTATTTATAGTTAGTATTTTGGTGAATTAATTGATTTGTTTTAATTTTTTATTGATTTAGGTAGAACGATTTGGGGAGTTGGGGGGGGGAGGGGGTGGGGGGGTTGTGTGTGTAATGGATTGTCGAGATCGTGGTTGGTTAGTATTTATCTAGTTGTGTTCACCTAGTTATGCTTGCGAGGGTTGAGCTCTACTCTTTCGGCCCGCCTCTCAACTGTCAATCAATCAATTATTACTAACTAATAAAAAACATTCCACACACACACCCAGGAAGCAGCCCGTAACAGCTGTCTAACGCCCAGATACATATTTACTGCTAGGTAACTGGGGCATCAGAATGATAGAAACTCTGCTGATTTCCGTTTGTTCCATCACCGTGGGATCGAATGAGCTACGATTACGAGTCGAGAGCGACGTCCACTCAGCTATAAAGCCCCCTAGTTTGTGAATTGGTGCAAAAGATAATTTGGGAGAGGTTAAGGGAAAGGAATGATGTTTGGTGGCTTTGAAAGCTTTGGATGGGAGGGGGGTTGGCAGTTATGAATTAAAATTGTTAATTATTTAAGATAGGATATATATGCAAAAGACGTTGCGAGATATAGTAAGAAAAGTGTTTCTGACTGAGGTTAGGTACTGTGTGATTGACTTGTATGTTAGGAAAAAGAACACTTAATAAAAACGTAGATGATCTTTTGAAATGTTTCTTAACAAATAGTTGCAAATTATTGTGTGAAAAGCATATGGTTCCTCTACCCTACACAAACACACGTGAGCACAATTAGTCCACGCGATTCAGAGAGAGTGAGAGTGAACAGCGAAATAGTAACAAAAAATGTGACAATGAGGGGAAACTATGTCATTCAAACGTTAACCATATAAATTACAGTAACACTAACCGAGCGTCCACATACATATTCCAATCAATTTACATAAATAAACATTCACTAATATATTCCTTTAAAATGAACACACGCAGATAGTTGCAGTACACATGTCAGTTCAAATACTGGTACACATAAACACTCGTCTGTCCATCTTGACAATAGTAGACATGTAACAAAAAATGTGACAATAATGGGAAACTATGTCATTCAAACGTATAAATGTTAACCATATAAATTAAAGTAACACTAATCGCGCGCACACGTACATATGTCAATCAATTTACATAAATACACATTCACTAATGTGTACCTTTAAAATGGACACATACAGATAATTTCCGTACACATGTCAGTTCAATTACAGGTACACATACACACACATAGCTTCACGTGTCTGTCGGTCTTGACAATAGTACACATGGATACGCACACAAAACAGTCCATTATCAATTAATATGTGTGTGTGTGTGTATTTATTTTCTCCTTGTATTTACTATATGTATCTGCAGAATCGAGTTATTAGCTCTTGGACCCCGCCTATCAAATATATGTATTTTTCCTTTTTTTATATCTACTACATCTATTTCTCTCTAACACACACACACACACACACAAACTGGAGGCCTACCGTCTAAACGGAGAGAGTTCGTTGGTTATAATCCTAATGGTCCCATATCGAATCTCAATTGATGCAATAGCAAATCGACAGATATTCTTTACCCTGATTCGCCTGTTCACCGGCTCCCCTCCGACCGGGGAGCCAGTCGGCCGAGCGGACAGCACACTGGACACTGGACTTGTGATCCTGTGGTCCCGGGTTCGATTCCGGGCGCCGCCGAGAAACAATGGGCAGAGTTTCTTTCACCCTGTGCCCCTGTTACCTTGCAGTAAAACAGGTACCTGGGTGTTAGTCAGCTGTCACGGGCTGCTTCCTGGGGGTGGAGGCCTGGTCGAGGACCGGACCGCGGGGACACTAAAGCCCCGAAATCATCTCAAGAAGAACCTCAAGAGATAAGCACAAATGAATCCATCAATGGATCCATCTATCTATCTACTTATATCTGTCAATCCATCAATCTATCATCCCATAAACCAACCATTTATCATTATATACATTTATATTCCATTTATCCGTCCATCAACTCTTCTGCCTATCCATCCATCTACTCATATGTCTTTCCATCCATCAGATAGAAGGATGCATCTATGCATCCGTCTATCCGTCAATGTATATATTTGGCAATCAATGTAGACATCCATCTATCTACTTATATAAATTTTCCTTTAATCCCTGTTTCACCTGCACCACTCCCCCCTGTTTCTCCCTCTGCATCCCTGTTTCACCTGCACCACTCCCCCTGTTCCCACATCCCCATCCCTGTTTCACCTGCACCACTCCCCCTGTTCCCCCATCCCCATCCCTGTTTCACCTGCACCACTCCCCCTGTTCCCCCATCCCCATCCCTGTTTCACCTGCACCACTCCCCCTGTTCCCCCATCCCCATCCCTGTTTCACCTGCACCACTCCCCCTGTTCCCCCATCCCCATCCCTGTTTCACCTGCACCACTCTCTCTGTTTCTCCCTCTTCATCCCTGTTTCACCTGCACCACTCCCCCTGTTTCTCCTCTTCATCCCTGTTTCATCTGCATCACTCCCCCTGTTCCCCCATCCCCATCCCTGTTTCACCTGTACAGCCCCCCCTGTTCCCCCCTCTTCCTCCCTGTTTCACCTGCACCACTCCCCCTGTTCCCTCTCTTCATTCCACCTCTAAATCCCGTATCCTCCCCCCCCCCACCACCACCTTTGCACATCTTCCTTTAACTTAAATCAGGACCAATAAACTTCTTTATGTGTTTAATTTAGGTTTTTTCTAGGTACGAAAAAGTCTTCAGCCATCTCAAGCATTATTTTACAATTAACTTTAATTAAATTGGTAGGGGGGGAGTGATAAGAATAATTAATAATTATTCCTAAATCCTTTAGCTAAAGTCAACACTGACCAACCTATGCCCGTTCCCTACCCCAGACCATTCCCTCTACAAATATATTAATTTAGTAATAATAAGCCTTAATAATATATTAATAAATAAATTTTAAAATAAATCTGTTTATGGCTGCAGCCTCCAGCATGTGGCCTCATTACATAGACAGACATTCTCTTTATATATATATATATATATATATATATATATATATATATATATATATATATATATATATATATATATATATATATATATATATATATATATATATATATATATCAATTTACATAAATAAATATTCACTAATATATTCCTTTAAAATTGACACAAGCGGATTAAGGCGTCCTGTACATACCAGTTGCATTGCTCCTGGCAGTATGGGTTCGAGTCACTTCTGGCATGTGAGTTTTCAGTTGCATATAGTCCTGGGGACCATTAAGGCTTGTTCGCATGAATATATATATATATATATATATATATATATATATATATATATATATATATATATATATATATATATATATATATATATTTAAAAAATCTGTCATATATGTAAATTAAATAATAAATATTTAATTATTAAATTTAATTTAATTTGTTTTATTAATATAATTATTTAATAATTTAATAAAATAATAATTTATTAAAAAACATTAATTTGATTACTTATTTAATAAAATTAAATAATAAATAATAAATTAAATATTGATATATACTTGTGTGTCCAGGAGGCCATCTGTGTCCCCTCAGATGGTCTCCCTTATCACAGTTTGTGTCTATGGATGTGTGTCTGTGTGTGTATATCCCTGTGAGTGTCCGGGCGAGTGTGTGTGAGTGTGAGTGTCCCTGTGAGTGTCCGGGTGCGTGTGTGTCCGGTTATACCTGTGGGTCCAGGAGGCCATCTGTGTCCCCTCAGATGGTCTCCCTTATCACAGTCTATGTGTGTGTGTGAGTGTGAGTGCCCCTGTGAGTGTTCGGGTGAGGGTGTGTGTGTGAGTGTCCGGGTTTATGTGAGGTTTGGTTCCAGGGAAACATCCTTCCCCCCCCTCCCTCCCCATATCTCCTCCCTTATTCCCACCGTGGGTTCGAATCCCAGGTGATTAGACCTGCTCTAGGTCCATGGATCCAAGGTATCCATCCGTGGGCCCAACGGATTTCACCCCTTCCCCACTTTCCAAGTGCCAGGTCAATTCCAGCTATCCAGGGAACCTGTCGAAACAGAGGCAGCTACAGGAAGGGACACACAAATATTTGTGCCCTGCAGTTACACACCCGTTCCGACAGACTCGATCGCAATCTATCCAGATGAGAACACGTTCTCTTCCGACTAGGCCACGCTGGAGTCGCTGTATGTCTCGAATTTGAATCCTTTATTTATAGTTAGTATTTTTGGTGAATTAATTGATTTGTTTTAATTTTTTTTTGATTTAGGTAGAACGATTTGGGGAGTTGGGGGGGGGAGGGGGTGGGGGGGTTGTGTGTGTAATGGATTGTCGAGATCGTGGTTGGTTAGTATTTATCTAGTTGTGTTCACCTAGTTATGCTTGCGAGGGTTGAGCTCTACTCTTTCGGCCCGCCTCTCAACTGTCAATCAATCAATTATTACTAACTAATAAAAAACATTCCACACACACACACCCAGGAAGCAGCCCGTAACAGCTGTCTAACGCCCAGATACATATTTACTGCTAGGTAACTGGGGCATCAGAATGATAGAAACTCTGCTGATTTCCGTTTGTTCCATCACCGTGGGATCGAATGAGCTACGATTACGAGTCGAGAGCGACGTCCACTCAGCAATAAAGCCCCCTAGTTTGTGAATTGGTGCAAAAGATAATTTGGGAGAGGTTAAGGGAAAGGAATGATGTTTGGTGGCTTTGAAAGCTTTGGATGGGAGGGGGGTTGGCAGTTATGAATTAAAATTTTTAATTATTTAAGATAGGATATATATGCAAAAGACGTTGCGAGATATAGTAAGAAAAGTGTGTCTGACTGAGGTTAGGTACTGTGTGATTGACTTGTATGTTAGGAAAAAGAACACTTAATAAAAACGTAGATGATCTTTTGAAATGTTTCTTAACAAATAGTTGCAAATTATTGTGTGAAAAGCATATGGTTCCTCTACCCTACACAAACACACGTGAGCACAATTAGTCCACGCGATTCAGAGAGAGTGAACAGCGAAATAGTAACAAAAAATGTGACAATGAGGGGAAACTATGTCATTCAAACGTTAACCATATAAATTACAGTAACACTAACCGAGCGTCCACATACATATTCCAATCAATTTACATAAATAAACATTCACTAATATATTCCTTTAAAATGAACACACGCAGATAGTTGCAGTACACATGTCAGTTCAAATACTGGTACACATAAACACTCGTCTGTCCATCTTGACAATAGTAGACATGTAACAAAAAATGTGACAATAATGGGAAACTATGTCATTCAAACGTATAAATGTTAACCATATAAATTAAAGTAACACTAATCGCGCGCACACGTACATATGTCAATCAATTTACATAAATACACATTCACTAATGTGTACCTTTAAAATGGACACATACAGATAATTACCGTACACATGTCAGTTCAATTACAGGTACACATACACACACATAGCTTCACGTGTCTGTCGGTCTTGACAATAGTACACATGGATACGCACACAAAACAGTCCATTATCAATTAATATGTGTGTGTGTGTGTATTTATTTTCTCCTTGTATTTACTATATGTATCTGCAGAATCGAGTTATTAGCTCTTGGACCCCGCCTATCAAATATATGTATTTTTCCTTTTTTTATATCTACTACATCTATTTCTCTCTAACACACACACACACACACAAACTGGAGGCCTACCGTCTAAACGGAGAGAGTTCGTTGGTTATAATCCTAATGGTCCCATATCGAATCTCAGTTGATGCAATAGCAAATCGACAGATATTCTTTACCCTGATTCGCCTGTTCACCGGCTCCCCTCCGACCGGGGAGCCAGTCGGCCGAGCGGACAGCACACTGGACACTGGACTTGTGATCCTGTGGTCCCGGGTTCGATTCCGGGCGCCGCCGAGAAACAATGGGCAGAGTTTCTTTCACCCTGTGCCCCTGTTACCTTGCAGTAAAACAGGTACCTGGGTGTTAGTCAGCTGTCACGGGCTGCTTCCTGGGGGTGGAGGCCTGGTCGAGGACCGGACCGCGGGGACACTAAAGCCCCGAAATCATCTCAAGAAGAACCTCAAGAGATAAGCACAAATGAATCCATCAATGGATCCATCTATCTATCTACTTATATCTGTCAATCCATCAGTCTATCATCCCATAAACCAACCATTTATCATTATATACATTTATATTCCATTTATCCGTCCATCAACTCTTCTGTCTATCCATCCATCTACTCATATGTCTTTCCATCCATCAGATAGAAGGATGCATCTATGCATCCGTCTATCCGTCAATGTATATATTTGGCAATCAATGTAGACATCCATCTACCTACTTATATAAATTTTCCTTTAATCCCTGTTTCACCTGCACCACTCCCCCCTGTTTCTCCCTCTGCATCCCTGTTTCACCTGCACCACTCCCCCTGTTCCCACATCCCCATCCCTGTTTCACCTGCACCACTCCCCCTGTTCCCCCATCCCCATCCCTGTTTCACCTGCACCACTCCCCCTGTTCCCCCATCCCCATCCCTGTTTCACCTGCACCACTCCCCCTGTTCCCCCATCCCCATCCCTGTTTCACCTGCACCACTCTCTCTGTTTCTCCCTCTTCATCCCTGTTTCACCTGCACCACTCCCCCTGTTTCTCCTCTTCATCCCTGTTTCATCTGCATCACTCCCCCTGTTCCCCCATCCCCATCCCTGTTTCACCTGTACAGCCCCCCCTGTTCCCCCCTCTTCCTCCCTGTTTCACCTGCACCACTCCCCCTGTTCCCTCTCTTCATTCCACCTCTAAATCCCGTATCCTCCCTCCCCCACCACCACCTTTGCACATCTTCCTTTAACTTAAATCAGGACCAATAAACTTCTTTATGTGTTTAATTTAGGTTTTTTCTAGGTACGAAAAAGTCTTCAGCCATCTCAAGCATTATTTTACAATTAACTTTAATTAAATTGGTAGGGGGGGGGAGTGATAAGAATAATTAATAATTATTCCTAAATCCTTTAGCTAAAGTCAACACTGACCAACCTATGCCCGTTCCCTACCCCAGACCATTCCCTCTACAAATATATTAATTTAATAATAATAAGCCTTAATAATATATTAATAAATAAATTTTAAAATAAATCTGTTTATGGCTGCAGCCTCCAGCATGTGGCCTCATTACATAGACAGACATTCTCTTTATATATATATATATATATATATATATATATATATATATATATATATATATATATATATATATATATCAATTTACATAAATAAATATTCACTAATATATTCCTTTAAAATTGACACAAGCGGATTAAGGCGTCCTGTACATACCAGTTGCATTGCTCCTGGCAGTATGGGTTCGAGTCACTTCTGGCATGTGAGTTTTCAGTTGCATATAGTCCTGGGGACCATTAAGGCTTGTTCGCATGAATATATATATATATATATATATATATATATATATATATATATATATATATATATATATATATATATATATATTTTAAAAATCTGTCATATATGTAAATTAAATAATAAATATTTAATTATTAAATTTAATTTAATTTGTTTTATTAATATAATTATTTAATAATTTAATAAAATAATAATTTATTAAAAAACATTAATTTGATTACTTATTTAATAAAATTAAATAATAAATAATAAATTAAATATTGATATATACTTGTGTGTCCAGGAGGCCATCTGTGTCCCCTCAGATGGTCTCCCTTATCACAGTTTGTGTCTATGGATGTGTGTCTGTGTGTGTATATCCCTGTGAGTGTCCGGGCGAGTGTGTGAGTGTGAGTGTCCCTGTGAGTGTCCGGGTGCGTGTGTGTCCGGTTATACCTGTGGGTCCAGGAGGCCATCTGTGTCCCCTCAGATGGTCTCCCTTATCACAGTCTATGTGTGTGTGTGAGTGTGAGTGCCCCTGTGAGTGTTCGGGTGAGGGTGTGTGTGTGAGTGTCCGGGTTTATGTGAGGTTTGGTTCCAGGGAAACATCCTTCCCCCCCCCCCCCTCCCTCCCCATATCTCCTCCCTTATTCCCACCGTGGGTTCGAATCCCAGGTGATTAGACCTGCTCTAGGTCCATGGATCCAAGGTATCCATCCGTGGGCCCAACGGATTTCACCCCTTCCCCACTTTCCAAGTGCCAGGTCAATTCCAGCTATCCAGGGAACCTGTCGAAACAGAGGCAGCTACAGGAGGGGACACACAAATATTTGTGCCCTGCAGTTACACACCCGTTCCGACAGACTCGATCGCAATCTATCCAGATGAGAACACGTTCTCTTCCGACTAGGCCACGCTGGAGTCGCTGTATGTCTCGAATTTGAATCCTTTATTTATAGTTAGTATTTTTGGTGAATTAATTGATTTGTTTTAATTTTTTTTTGATTTAGGTAGAACGATTTGGGGAGTTGGGGGGGGGTGGGGGGAGGGGGTGGGGGGGGGTTGTGTGTGTAATGGATTGTCGAGATCGTGGTTGGTTAGTATTTATCTAGTTGTGTTCACCTAGTTATGCTTGCGAGGGTTGAGCTCTACTCTTTCGGCCCGCCTCTCAACTGTCAATCAATCAATTATTACTAACTAATAAAAAACATTCCACACACACACACCCAGGAAGCAGCCCGTAACAGCTGTCTAACGCCCAGATACATATTTACTGCTAGGTAACTGGGGCATCAGAATGATAGAAACTCTGCTGATTTCCGTTTGTTCCATCACCGTGGGATCGAATGAGCTACGATTACGAGTCGAGAGCGACGTCCACTCAGCTATAAAGCCCCCTAGTTTGTGAATTGGTGCAAAAGATAATTTGGGAGAGGTTAAGGGAAAGGAATGATGTTTGGTGGCTTTGAAAGCTTTGGATGGGAGGGGGGTTGGCAGTTATGAATTAAAATTGTTAATTATTTAAGATAGGATATATATGCAAAAGACGTTGCGAGATATAGTAAGAAAAGTGTGTCTGACTGAGGTTAGGTACTGTGTGATTGACTTGTATGTTAGGAAAAAGAACACTTAATAAAAACGTAGATGATCTTTTGAAATGTTTCTTAACAAATAGTTGCAAATTATTGTGTGAAAAGCATATGGTTCCTCTACCCTACACAAACACACGTGAGCACAATTAGTCCACGCGATTCAGAGAGAGTGAGAGTGAACAGCGAAATAGTAACAAAAAATGTGACAATGAGGGGAAACTATGTCATTCAAACGTTAACCATATAAATTACAGTAACACTAACCGAGCGTCCACATACATATTCCAATCAATTTACATAAATAAACATTCACTAATATATTCCTTTAAAATGAACACACGCAGATAGTTGCAGTACACATGTCAGTTCAAATACTGGTACACATAAACACTCGTCTGTCCATCTTGACAATAGTAGACATGTAACAAAAAATGTGACAATAATGGGAAACTATGTTATTCAAACGTATAAATGTTAACCATATAAATTAAAGTAACACTAATCGCGCGCACACGTACATATGTCAATCAATTTACATAAATACACATTCACTAATGTGTACCTTTAAAATGGACACATACAGATAATTACCGTACACATGTCAGTTCAATTACAGGTACACATACACACACATAGCTTCACGTGTCTGTCGGTCTTGACAATAGTACACATGGAAACGCACACAAAACAGTCCATTATCAATTAATATGTGTGTGTGTGTGTATTTATTTTCTCCTTGTATTTACTATATGTATCTGCAGAATCGAGTTATTAGCTCTTGGACCCCGCCTATCAAATATATGTATTTTTCCTTTTTTTATATCTACTACATCTATTTCTCTCTAACACACACACACACACACAAACTGGAGGCCTACCGTCTAAACGGAGAGAGTTCGTTGGTTATAATCCTAATGGTCCCATATCGAATCTCAGTTGATGCAATAGCAAATCGACAGATATTCTTTACCCTGATTCGCCTGTTCACCGGCTCCCCTCCGACCGGGGAGCCAGTCGGCCGAGCGGACAGCACACTGGACACTGGACTTGTGATCCTGTGGTCCCGGGTTCGATTCCGGGCGCCGCCGAGAAACAATGGGCAGAGTTTCTTTCACCCTGTGCCCCTGTTACCTTGCAGTAAAACAGGTACCTGGGTGTTAGTCAGCTGTCACGGGCTGCTTCCTGGGGGTGGAGGCCTGGTCGAGGACCGGACCGCGGGGACACTAAAGCCCCGAAATCATCTCAAGAAGAACCTCAAGAGATAAGCACAAATGAATCCATCAATGGATCCATCTATCTATCTACTTATATCTGTCAATCCATCAGTCTATCATCCCATAAACCAACCATTTATCATTATATACATTTATATTCCATTTATCCGTCCATCAACTCTTCTGTCTATCCATCCATCTACTCATATGTCTTTCCATCCATCAGATAGAAGGATGCATCTATGCATCCGTCTATCCGTCAATGTATATATTTGGCAATCAATGTAGACATCCATCTACCTACTTATATAAATTTTCCTTTAATCCCTGTTTCACCTGCACCACTCCCCCCTGTTTCTCCCTCTGCATCCCTGTTTCACCTGCACCACTCCCCCTGTTCCCACATCCCCATCCCTGTTTCACCTGCACCACTCCCCCTGTTCCCCCATCCCCATCCCTGTTTCACCTGCACCACTCCCCCTGTTCCCCCATCCCCATCCCTGTTTCACCTGCACCACTCCCCCTGTTCCCCCATCCCCATCCCTGTTTCACCTGCACCACTCCCCCTGTTCCCCCATCCCCATCCCTGTTTCACCTGCACCACTCTCTCTGTTTCTCCCTCTTCATCCCTGTTTCACCTGCACCACTCCCCCTGTTTCTCCTCTTCATCCCTGTTTCATCTGCATCACTCCCCCTGTTCCCCCATCCCCATCCCTGTTTCACCTGTACAGCCCCCCCTGTTCCCCCCTCTTCCTCCCTGTTTCACCTGCACCACTCCCCCTGTTCCCTCTCTTCATTCCACCTCTAAATCCCGTATCCTCCCTCCCCCACCACCACCTTTGCACATCTTCCTTTAACTTAAATCAGGACCAATAAACTTCTTTATGTGTTTAATTTAGGTTTTTTCTAGGTACGAAAAAGTCTTCAGCCATCTCAAGCATTATTTTACAATTAACTTTAATTAAATTGGTAGGGGGGGGGGGGGGAGTGATAAGAATAATTAATAATTATTCCTAAATCCTTTAGCTAAAGTCAACACTGACCAACCTATGCCCGTTCCCTACCCCAGACCATTCTGTCGGAAAATCCGACACCATTTAATAATCATACAGATAATAGCTGTATTACCAACAAGTTACCCATAGAAAACGTAACTTGTAGTGGAATTACCATCTAAAGAAAACGGGATATCATCACCACATACCATTATAATTCACCAGCTATTCTGCTGGGAATTATTCTTAAATACATTAGTCTTTGGACTTTACCATCATAAAAACATCTTATATAAATTAACTTAATTATCAATATTAAAGTAGAGTAAATGTGACCCTTCTATCACTTTCTGAAATCTGGACAAAGTAGGCCAGGCGTGAGTGAGGAAGGAGGCAGCCATTGTTGTGTCACCTCCGAGACGTGTGGAGCAAATTCGGCTCCTATCATTCTGGACAATGTCGGCCAGTAACGTCAATTGTATGGAGTGTTAAACAGCCATTGTGTTTATATTGAGACCAGAGGCTCACACGGGAGCAAATTCGGCTCCTGTTAATTTTACTTGGACGTAGTGTTATGGAAACCAAAGGTACCATCTCCAACACGATGTCTACAATTCAAGTTAAGTCTATCCGAAACCCGTTTATCATTCATTTATGGCCATTAATGTCAGGATATAGGGTGACCCGGTTAGATCACATGGAAGCCTCAAACTAAAGGTAATTAAGCCAGGTCTTTAATGTTCCATGTACTGTATAGTGTTTTCTCTGATATAGCTTGTCATATATAGGATTCTGGCTTCACAGTTAGCGCCCTTTTGACAGGTCAAGACGAGGAAGAGTTTGTGCACCAGTTACCTGGGTGATATGGAAGCTACCTCAAAGAGGATAATTTGGTGTCTACACCCTAGTTATACCTGGTGGACTAACCTGCTGTACTATAAGATAAGGAACCTCATCAATGTATGTAGCTATTACTGTAGTTTGATTGGCTGCATATATATTAATATAATAAACCCCCCTAATGTGTAGAGGATCGATTTGTGAGATTGAGATTATTGCAGAAATACAGTCCACTTATCATTATACAAATTGCTATCGAAGTATATAAATTAACGTAAATATAAATTCATATAAATTAAATAAATATAAATCTCACAGGTCGGTTCCCACATTATTTGGACCTTCGGAACCGGAATATTCGGTCCTATGAACCCACATTTGGTCATCTTAGTACCGGATGAACCAGTTAACCAGTGGATTCATTAAATATACTAGTGCAGTGTTATTTAAACAAAGGCCAGCCAGTCAAAGACGGAAGCGTAGCCTCGAGGGAGCTCAGGAGCCTCCCTCAGCCCAGTTCAGCTTCGTCAGCGGTTTCATGCACACCCACAGATATTTGGTGGCGTGTTATTTCGTGAAATGACAGCGCTAATATAGAAGCCAGCCTAATTAGTGACTGTGTCGCGAGATTGTTCACGGATTTCGTGGTGTTACATTTCGCGAGAGATTATCTACGAATTTTGTGGAGTTTATTCCGCGAGGTCAATAATAATATTTAATACTTCTAGATAATATTAGAAGTTTCATAGAGGCTAATTAAGAGGCTATTAACAATAATTGTGTATATTATTTCTCCAAAATAGAGAATTATTTAATATATATTGCACTAGTGATCACAGTATAATATTTACTAATTGCCAACCCACAACAGGGTAGGATATTAACCATTGACTAGTTGAACTATTATCGTTCATCCTAGTCCCATTATTACCATAGTCAGTTGTACTATATTCAACAACTTAGCACCATTAATGAATGGTGCAGACCCTATTTTGGGTGTAATTATTATCAACTCGAATTGAGTTGTATATATAATAATTTACTTATGGTCATTACACCTTTGAGTGATTAATTAGTGTCTCTACCATCCTGGGGTGATATAGAAGAGCTAACCTAAAGGTACTTCCAGTGACACTGGTTTATCACTCAAATCATTAGTGTGGATGATTGTATATATATAATGTGTATTAATTTTAAGTGCTAACCTCTAGTAGAGGTAGGATTATTGCCTAGTGAGTTCAGAATTTACCCTAGGCTACCATTAGAGTTTGTTCAGTATTATGAGCAGCCCAAGTACAAGTCCCACAAGGCTTCACCAACTAGCCAGTATGGATAATGCAGGGAGAATGAAAAGAACCCTTGCAGGTCTTAAAGGCCACTTAACAAGACAGATCAAGAAATGTGAAGATTTGTCACAACAATCTCAAGTTGATTATGCTGACCTGGAAAGCTATTATCAAGCAGCTGCAGGTAAATTTGAGCAAATCAAATGCCAAATAGCAACATATGTGGCTGAACTTGCCAATACCAATTTATCAGAAACAGAAATAGACGACATTATGGTTGATCTTGCGAATTATGAAGATCACACTCAGGCCACGTTACAGCCTTATGTCAAATTAATTGCCCAGAACAAGGCAGCAACAACAACAACAGTTGCATCTAATACGAGTCAAGCAGAAGCTCGACTCCCTCCAATTAATTTACCCACTTTCTCAGGAAAAGATGAGGAAGATTGGGATGAATTTTGGAACAAATTCGTTGACCTTGTAGACTCAAAACAATCTTTACCAAAGAGTAGTAAATTCTCTTATTTGCAAGGCCAATTATCAGGTGAGGCTAAAACAGCAGTATCCCATCTGAGATTAACTAATGACGGCTATGATCTGGCAGTAAAACTCCTCAAGGATAATTATGCTGATCCAGAAGTAAGAACATCACATTTAGTTCATGAGCTGTTGCATTTACCCCCACCGGAGGCTTCAGCTGATTCACTCCAAGTATTCAAGCTGGAGGTAGAATCATTGATCAATGCCCTCAGCCTGACAGCAGATACAAACGGGGCTGAGTGGGTCTTGAAAATAATTGTCCAGGAAAAAATACCTAGGGACATATTGAGACAAATGAGTGCTCATTACAATAAAAGTATCTTATCCATGAATGAAATATCTGAAGGTTTAAAGTCAGTAGTTCATCAATTACGAACACATGACAAATTAAAACCACCAAGTAAACCCTCAGAAACCAATAATAGTAAACCACAGAGTACCAAAGGTACTCCAAATCAATCTAGACAATATAATTCAACACCAAAGTGGAACAGTAGCAGTGTGGGCGTATATACAGTGGGACCCTCCAAGCCTATAGTTACTGTGTCACCCAAGAACGTGACACCAAAGGGTACTGGAAGCTATGGAACATGTTTGTTCTGCAATGAGAAACATTCAATGTACCACTGCCCTAATTTTCCTGATAGTGACGCCCGTGTTGAGCGACTCAAAGATTTGCAACATTGCACGAGGTGCCTCAGGAAACATAACATCAAGGACTGTGATACCCAATTACACACCTGTAATAGGTGTAACAAAGGTCAACACCATGCAGCATTGTGCAGACACACCAAAACAACGTCTCCAAACCCCAAGGTGGAAGATAGCATTCCCACCACAGTACAGTACTGCACGGTGCAACAAACAAAGAGTGTCCAATCGGCAAAGTCTAAAGGTAATACGACTTTGCCTACTGCCCAAATTACCATCCTGAATAAGAGGGCCAAGGTCCATACCCGTGGGTTGTTTGACCAAGGATCCCAGAGAACATACATCACTAAAAGGTTGGCAGATGAATTACAATTAAGGCCTGTAGCCCAGATGTCATTCAACATCTCAGGGTTTGTAACAGATGCAGGACCTCAAGTCTACCAGGTGGTACAACCATCAGTACGCTTAGGCAGGTACGTCTGTCGAGTACAAGCCATTGTGGTGGACAAAATACCAGTAGACCTACAAGTTCAAGGTCTGAGAGCAACAGCCAAATTCCTGAGAAATAGAGGAATAAAATTGGCAGATAATATTAAGTCTGATCACCTCACCGACTTCGGTCTCCTTGTAGGGACAGACTATTGTCATCGATTCATCGGTAGCCCTACTAAATATCAGGGTATAACCATGTTAAACTCTGCAGGAGGTAAATTACTCTCAGGCCCAGTATCAAGCCTGATCTATGCCTGCAGATAAACAATACCAATAGAAATCTAAATTTGTCAGCTGATTATATTTCTCCAGTAGCATTATACTAAGGAGATTACAGCTGACTATAGTAACAGAGGTTGATGTTAGTATCATCATTTAAAGCTGGAGATGAGTTCATGAGGCCTCAGTGGCAAATCAGTGAACAGTAGCCTAAAACAGCTACAAGTCACTGCGACCAATGTCACTGAACCCACTGCAGTCTCAGAACCATACTTTACTTTAATGATGAGCTATTCAATCTTCTGAATCAATTAACTAAATTAAACCCCAATAAATCTGATGACTGATTTGATACATTTATTATTTAATCAAGATGTATTCCATGGGCCTCAGTGTTTATATATCAGTGACCAGTTACCTGAAGAAACTTCAAGTTATATCTAAGGTCACTGATCTCACTGCAGTCCCTGAATCATACTTGACTGTAGTACTTGATCACATCCAGTCTTCTGGGTTAAATAATATGTAATTAGGCTTGAATATTAGCCTTTCAAGAGTTGACAGGGAAATGAAATCGCATTAGACTTCTAACCCCTACAACTCTAGTACGGGACATCCGTCCTGTACGAACAGACACACAAATGTGTGATTACTAACTACTAACATCAAATTAATCTAATAATCCGAAGGAGGAGTATCGGTGTTCGTCTGTTCTAAATAGGACTTCGACCCGTGAGCAGCCCCCTGGGGAATTATGTCGGAAAATCCGACACCATTTAATAATCATACAGATAATAGCTGTATTACCAACAAGTTACCCATAGAAAACGTAACTTGTAGTGGAATTACCATCTAAAGAAAACGGGATATCATCACCACATACCATTATAATTCACCAGCTATTCTGCTGGGAATTATTCTTAAATACATTAGTCTTTGGACTTTACCATCA
Source organism: Procambarus clarkii (assembly GCF_040958095.1). Classification (NCBI taxonomy): domain Eukaryota; kingdom Metazoa; phylum Arthropoda; class Malacostraca; order Decapoda; family Cambaridae; genus Procambarus; species Procambarus clarkii. The sequence goes on from NW_027189254.1 coordinate 220,314, forward strand.
TAAAAACATCTTATATAAATTAACTTAATTATCAATATTAAAGTAGAGTAAATGTGACCCTTCTATCACTTTCTGAAATCTGGACAAAGTAGGCCAGGCGTGAGTGAGGAAGGAGGCAGCCATTGTTGTGTCACCTCCGAGACGTGTGGAGCAAATTCGGCTCCTATCATTCTGGACAATGTCGGCCAGTAACGTCAATTGTATGGAGTGTTAAACAGCCATTGTGTTTATATTGAGACCAGAGGCTCACACGGGAGCAAATTCGGCTCCTGTTAATTTTACTTGGACGTAGTGTTATGGAAACCAAAGGTACCATCTCCAACACGATGTCTACAATTCAAGTTAAGTCTATCCGAAACCCGTTTATCATTCATTTATGGCCATTAATGTCAGGATATAGGGTGACCCGGTTAGATCACATGGAAGCCTCAAACTAAAGGTAATTAAGCCAGGTCTTTAATGTTCCATGTACTGTATAGTGTTTTCTCTGATATAGCTTGTCATATATAGGATTCTGGCTTCACAGTTAGCGCCCTTTTGACAGGTCAAGACGAGGAAGAGTTTGTGCACCAGTTACCTGGGTGATATGGAAGCTACCTCAAAGAGGATAATTTGGTGTCTACACCCTAGTTATACCTGGTGGACTAACCTGCTGTACTATAAGATAAGGAACCTCATCAATGTATGTAGCTATTACTGTAGTTTGATTGGCTGCATATATATTAATATAATAAACCCCCCTAATGTGTAGAGGATCGATTTGTGAGATTGAGATTATTGCAGAAATACAGTCCACTTATCATTATACAAATTGCTATCGAAGTATATAAATTAACGTAAATATAAATTCATATAAATTAAATAAATATAAATCTCACAGGTCGGTTCCCACACATTCCCTCTACAAATATATTAATTTAGTAATAATAAGCCTTAATAATATATTAATAAATAAATTTTAAAATAAATCTGTTTATGGCTGCAGCCTCCAGCATGTGGCCTCATTACATAGACAGACATTCTCTTTATATATATATATATATATATATATATATATATATATATATATATATATATATATTAGTATATTTTGGTAGCAGTCTTTCCTGTAGACATATTTTATTAAATATGACCGAAAAAGTAAGATTAATAATTCTAACACGAATTTTCTCAATCTTTCGTACATTATGCTTCACTGTTGGAGGTAAATCAAAAATCACTTCTCCAAAATTCATTTTTATTTCTAGTCTGACGCGACACGGGCGCGTTTCGTAAAACTTATTACATTTTCAAAGACTTCACAAATACACAACTGATTAGAACTTGCATTTCCCTGATTTTATATCTACTTTTGAGTGAGGTGGGAAGGGTGATGTGGCATTACATTTGAGTGAGGTGGGAAGGATGATGTGGCATTAGAGGATATTAATAGGGTATTAAAAGTATCAACACAAGACAGAACACGAAACAATGGATATTGAATAGAAGTGTTTGTAGAAAGCCTATTGGTCCATATTTCTTGATGCTTCTATATTGGAGCGGAGTCTTGAGGTGGGTAGAATATAGTTGTGCAATAATTGGCTGTTGATTGCTGGTGTTGACTTCTTGATGTGTAGTGCCTCGCAAACGTCAAGCCGCCTGCTATCGCTGTATCTATCGATGATTTCTGTGTTGTTTACTAGGATTTCTCTGGCGATGGTTTGGTTATGGGAAGAGATTATATGTTCCTTAATGGAGCCCTGTTGTTTATGCATCGTTAAACGCCTAGAAAGAGATGTTGTTGTCTTGCCTATATACTGGGTTTTTTGGAGCTTACAGTCCCCAAGTGGGCATTTGAAGGCATAGACGACGTTAGTCTCTTTTAAAGCGTTCTGTTTCGTGTCTGGAGAGTTTCTCATGAGTAGGCTGGCCGTTTTTCTGGTTTTATAGTAAATCGTCAGTTGTATCCTCTGATTTTTGTCTGTAGGGATAACGTTTCTATTAACAATATCTTTCAGGACCCTTTCCTCTGTTTTATGAGCTGTGGAAAAGAAGTTCCTGTAAAATAGTCTAATAGGGGGTATAGGTGTTGTGTTAGTTGTCTCTTCAGAGGTTGCATGGCTTTTCACTTTCCTTCTTATGATGTCTTCGATGAAACCATTGGAGAAGCCGTTATTGACTAGAACCTGCCTTACCCTACAGAGTTCTTCGTCGACTTGCTTCCATTCTGAGCTGTGGCTGAGAGCACGGTCGACGTATGCGTTAACAACACTCCTCTTGTACCTGTCAGGGCAGTCGCTGTTGGCATTTAGGCACATTCCTATGTTTGTTTCCTTTGTGTAGACTGCAGTGTGGAAACCTCCGCCCTTTTCCATGACTGTTACATCTAGAAAAGGCAGCTTCCCATCATTTTCCGTCTCGTAAGTGAAACGCAGCACGGAACTCTGCTCAAATGCCTCCTTCAGCTCCTGCAGATGTCTGACATCAGGTACCTGTGTAAAAATGTCGTCAACATACCTGCAGTATATGGCCGGTTTCAAGTTCATGTCGACTAAGACTTTTTGCTCGATGGTACCCATGTAGAAGTTTGCAAACAGGACACCTAGGGGAGAACCCATAGCGACCCCATCTACTTGCTTATACATATGCCCATCCGGGCTCAAGAAGGGTGCCTCTTTAGTACAAGCTTGGAGTAGTTTCCTCAGAATACTTTCTGGCATGTCAAGAGGAGTACAGGCTGGATCACGATACACTCTGTCGGCTATCATTCCGATTGTCTCTGTTTGTCGCTGATTGTCGCTGTTTACCAACGTACCTGTGGACGAGACAATCGGAATGATAGCCGACAGAGTGTATCGTGATCCAGCCTGTACTCCTCTTGACATGCCAGAAAGTATTCTGAGGAAACTACTCCAAGCTTGTACTAAAGAGGCACCCTTCTTGAGCCCGGATGGGCATATGTATAAGCAAGTAGATGGGGTCGCTATGGGTTCTCCCCTAGGTGTCCTGTTTGCAAACTTCTACATGGGTACCATCGAGCAAAAAGTCTTAGTCGACATGAACTTGAAACCGGCCATATACTGCAGGTATGTTGACGACATTTTTACACAGGTACCTGATGTCAGACATCTGCAGGAGCTGAAGGAGGCATTTGAGCAGAGTTCCGTGCTGCGTTTCACTTACGAGACGGAAAATGATGGGAAGCTGCCTTTTCTAGATGTAACAGTCATGGAAAAGGGCGGAGGTTTCCACACTGCAGTCTACACAAAGGAAACAAACATAGGAATGTGCCTAAATGCCAACAGCGACTGCCCTGACAGGTACAAGAGGAGTGTTGTTAACGCATACGTCGACCGTGCTCTCAGCCACAGCTCAGAATGGAAGCAAGTCGACGAAGAACTCTGTAGGGTAAGGCAGGTTCTAGTCAATAACGGCTTCTCCAATGGTTTCATCGAAGACATCATAAGAAGGAAAGTGAAAAGCCATGCAACCTCTGAAGAGACAACTAACACAACACCTATACCCCCTATTAGACTATTTTACAGGAACTTCTTTTCCACAGCTCATAAAACAGAGGAAAGGGTCCTGAAAGATATTGTTAATAGAAACGTTATCCCTACAGACAAAAATCAGAGGATACAACTGACGATTTACTATAAAACCAGAAAAACGGCCAGCCTACTCATGAGAAACTCTCCAGACACGAAACAGAACGCTTTAAAAGAGACTAACGTCGTCTATGCCTTCAAATGCCCACTTGGGGACTGTAAGCTCCAAAAAACCCAGTATATAGGCAAGACAACAACATCTCTTTCTAGGCGTTTAACGATGCATAAACAACAGGGCTCCATTAAGGAACATATAATCTCTTCCCATAACCAAACCATCGCCAGAGAAATCCTAGTAAACAACACAGAAATCATCGATAGATACAGCGATAGCAGGCGGCTTGACGTTTGCGAGGCACTACACATCAAGAAGTCAACACCAGCAATCAACAGCCAATTATTGCACAACTATATTCTACCCACCTCAAGACTCCGCTCCAATATAGAAGCATCAAGAAATATGGACCAATAGGCTTTCTACAAACACTTCTATTCAATATCCATTGTTTCGTGTTCTGTCTTGTGTTGATACTTTTAATACCCTATTAATATCCTCTAATGCCACATCATCCTTCCCACCTCACTCAAATGTAATGCCACATCACCCTTCCCACCTCACTCAAAAGTAGATATAAAATCAGGGAAATGCAAGTTCTAATCAGTTGTGTATTTGTGAAGTCTTTGAAAATGTAATAAGTTTTACGAAACGCGCCCGTGTCGCGTCAGACTAGAAATAAAAATGAATTTTGGAGAAGTGATTTTTGATTTACCTCCAACAGTGAAGCATAATGTACGAAAGATTGAGAAAATTCGTGTTAGAATTATTAATCTTACTTTTTCGGTCATATTTAATAAAATATATATATATATATATATATATATATATATATATATATATATATATATATATCAATTTACATAAATAAATATTCACTAATATATTCCTTTAAAATTGACACAAGCGGATTAAGGCGTCCTGTACATACCAGTTGCATTGCTCCTGGCAGTATGGGTTCGAGTCACTTCTGGCATGTGAGTTTTCAGTTGCATATAGTCCTGGGGACCATTAAGGCTTGTTCGCATGAATATATATATATATATATATATATATATATATATATATATATATATATATATATATATATATATATATATATATATATATATTTAAAAAATCTGTCATATATGTAAATTAAATAATAAATATTTAATTATTAAATTTAATTTAATTTGTTTTATTAATATAATTATTTAATAATTTAATAAAATAATAATTTATTAAAAAACATTAATTTGATTACTTATTTAATAAAATTAAATAATAAATAATAAATTAAATATTGATATATACTTGTGTGTCCAGGAGGCCATCTGTGTCCCCTCAGATGGTCTCCCTTATCACAGTTTGTGTCTATGGATGTGTGTCTGTGTGTGTATATCCCTGTGAGTGTCCGGGCGAGTGTGTGAGTGTGAGTGTCCCTGTGAGTGTCCGGGTGCGTGTGTGTCCGGTTATACCTGTGGGTCCAGGAGGCCATCTGTGTCCCCTCAGATGGTCTCCCTTATCACAGTCTATGTGTGTGTGTGAGTGTGAGTGCCCCTGTGAGTGTTCGGGTGAGGGTGTGTGTGTGAGTGTCCGGGTTTATGTGAGGTTTGGTTCCAGGGAAACATCCTTCCCCCCCCCCCCTCCCTCCCTATATCTCCTCCCTTATTCCCACCGTGGGTTCGAATCCCAGGTGATTAGACCTGCTCTAGGTCCATGGATCCAACGTATCCATCCGTGGGCCCAACGGATTTCACCCCTTCCCCACTTTCCAAGTGCCAGGTCAATTCCAGCTATCCAGGGAACCTGTCGAAACAGAGGCAGCTACAGGAGGGGACACACAAATATTTGTGCCCTGCAGTTACACACCCGTTCCGACAGACTCGATCGCAATCTATCCAGATGAGAACACGTTCTCTTCCGACTAGGCCACGCTGGAGTCGCTGTATGTCTCGAATTTGAATCCTTTATTTATAGTTAGTATTTTTGGTGAATTAATTGATTTGTTTTAATTTTTTTTTGATTTAGGTAGAACGATTTGGGTAGTTGGGGGGGGAGGGGGTGGGGGGGTTGTGTGTGTAATGGATTGTCGAGATCGTGGTTGGTTAGTATTTATCTAGTTGTGTTCACCTAGTTATGCTTGCGAGGGTTGAGCTCTACTCTTTCGGCCCGCCTCTCAACTGTCAATCAATCAATTATTACTAACTAATAAAAAACATTCCACACACACACACCCAGGAAGCAGCCCGTAACAGCTGTCTAACGCCCAGATACATATTTACTGCTAGGTAACTGGGGCATCAGAATGATAGAAACTCTGCTGATTTCCGTTTGTTCCATCACCGTGGGATCGAATGAGCTACGATTACGAGTCGAGAGCGACGTCCACTCAGCTATAAAGCCCCCTAGTTTGTGAATTGGTGCAAAAGATAATTTGGGAGAGGTTAAGGGAAAGGAATGATGTTTGGTGGCTTTGAAAGCTTTGGATGGGAGGGGGGTTGGCAGTTATGAATTAAAATTGTTAATTATTTAAGATAGGATATATATGCAAAAGACGTTGCGAGATATAGTAAGAAAAGTGTTTCTGACTGAGGTTAGGTACTGTGTGATTGACTTGTATGTTAGGAAAAAGAACACTTAATAAAAACATAGATGATCTTTTGAAATGTTTCTTAACAAATAGTTGCAAATTATTGTGTGAAAGCATATGGTTCCTCTACCCTACACAAACACACGTGAGCACAATTAGTCCACGCGATTCAGAGAGAGTGAGAGTGAACAGCGAAATAGTAACAAAAAATGTGACAATGAGGGGAAACTATGTCATTCAAACGTTAACCATATAAATTACAGTAACACTAACCGAGCGTCCACATACATATTCCAATCAATTTACATAAATAAACATTCACTAATATATTCCTTTAAAATGAACAGACGCAGATAGTTGCAGTACACATGTCAGTTCAAATACTGGTACACATAAACACTCGTCTGTCCATCTTGACAATAGTAGACATGTAACAAAAAATGTGACAATAATGGGAAACTATGTCATTCAAACGTATAAATGTTAACCATATAAATTAAAGTAACACTAATCGCGCGCACACGTACATATGTCAATCAATTTACATAAATACACATTCACTAATGTGTACCTTTAAAATGGACACATACAGATAATTACCGTACACATGTCAGTTCAATTACAGGTACACATACACACACATAGCTTCACGTGTCTGTCGGTCTTGACAATAGTACACATGGATACGCACACAAAACAGTCCATTATCAATTAATATGTGTGTGTGTGTGTATTTATTTTCTCCTTGTATTTACTATATGTATCTGCAGAATCGAGTTATTAGCTCTTGGACCCCGCCTATCAAATATATGTATTTTTCCTTTTTTTATATCTACTACATCTATTTCTCTCTAACACACACACACACACACAAACTGGAGGCCTACCGTCTAAACGGAGAGAGTTCGTTGGTTATAATCCTAATGGTCCCATATCGAATCTCAGTTGATGCAATAGCAAATCGACAGATATTCTTTACCCTGATTCGCCTGTTCACCGGCTCCCCTCCGACCGGGGAGCCAGTCGGCCGAGCGGACAGCACACTGGACACTGGACTTGTGATCCTGTGGTCCCGGGTTCGATTCCGGGCGCCGCCGAGAAACAATGGGCAGAGTTTCTTTCACCCTGTGCCCCTGTTACCTTGCAGTAAAACAGGTACCTGGGTGTTAGTCAGCTGTCACGGGCTGCTTCCTGGGGGTGGAGGCCTGGTCGAGGACCGGACCGCGGGGACACTAAAGCCCCGAAATCATCTCAAGACGAACCTCAAGAGATAAGCACAAATGAATCCATCAATGGATCCATCTATCTATCTACTTATATCTGTCAATCCATCAGTCTATCATCCCATAAACCAACCATTTATCATTATATACATTTATATTCCATTTATCCGTCCATCAACTCTTCTGTCTATCCATCCATCTACTCATATGTCTTTCCATCCATCAGATAGAAGGATGCATCTATGCATCCGTCTATCCGTCAATGTATATATTTGGCAATCAATGTAGACATCCATCTATCTACTTATATAAATTTTCCTTTAATCCCTGTTTCACCTGCACCACTCCCCCCTGTTTCTCCCTCTGCATCCCTGTTTCACCTGCACCACTCCCCCTGTTCCCACATCCCCATCCCTGTTTCACCTGCACCACTCCCCCTGTTCCCCCATCCCCATCCCTGTTTCACCTGCACCACTCCCCCTGTTCCCCCATCCCCATCCCTGTTTCACCTGCACCACTCCCCCTGTTCCCCCATCCCCATCCCTGTTTCACCTGCACCACTCCCCCTGTTCCCCCATCCCCATCCCTGTTTCACCTGCACCACTCTCTCTGTTTCTCCCTCTTCATCCCTGTTTCACCTGCACCACTCCCCCTGTTTCTCCTCTTCATCCCTGTTTCATCTGCATCACTCCCCCTGTTCCCCCATCCCCATCCCTGTTTCACCTGTACAGCCCCCCCTGTTCCCCCCTCTTCCTCCCTGTTTCACCTGCACCACTCCCCCTGTTCCCTCTCTTCATTCCACCTCTAAATCCCGTATCCTCCCTCCCCCACCACCACCTTTGCACATCTTCCTTTAACTTAAATCAGGACCAATAAACTTCTTTATGTGTTTAATTTAGGTTTTTTCTAGGTACGAAAAAGTCTTCAGCCATCTCAAGCATTATTTTACAATTAACTTTAATTAAATTGGTAGGGGGGGGAGTGATAAGAATAATTAATAATTATTCCTAAATCCTTTAGCTAAAGTCAACACTGACCAACCTATGCCCGTTCCCTACCCCAGACCATTCCCTCTACAATTATATTAATTTAGTAATAATAAGCCTTAATAATATATTAATAAATAAATTTTAAAATAAATCTGTTTATGGCTGCAGCCTCCAGCATGTGGCCTCATTACATAGACAGACATTCTCTTTATATATATATATATATATATATATATATATATATATATATATATATATATATATATATATATATATATATATATATATATATATATATATATTATATATATATATATATATATATATATATATATATATATATATATATATATATATATATATATATATATCAATTTACATAAATAAATATTCACTAATATATTCCTTTAAAATTGACACAAGCGGATTAAGGCGTCCTGTACATACCAGTTGCATTGCTCCTGGCAGTATGGGTTCGAGTCACTTCTGGCATGTGAGTTTTCAGTTGCATATAGTCCTGGGGACCATTAAGGCTTGTTCGCATGAATATATATATATATATATATATATATATATATATATATATATATATATATATATATATATATATATATATATATATATATATTTAAAAAATCTGTCATATATGTAAATTAAATAATAAATATTTAATTATTAAATTTAATTTAATTTGTTTTATTAATATAATTATTTAATAATTTAATAAAATAATAATTTATTAAAAAACATTAATTTGATTACTTATTTAATAAAATTAAATAATAAATATTAAATTAAATATTGATATATACTTGTGTGTCCAGGAGGCCATCTGTGTCCCCTCAGATGGTCTCCCTTATCACAGTTTGTGTCTATGGATGTGTGTCTGTGTGTGTATATCCCTGTGAGTGTCCGGGCGAGTGTGTGAGTGTGAGTGTCCCTGTGAGTGTCCGGGTGCGTGTGTGTCCGGTTATACCTGTGGGTCCAGGAGGCCATCTGTGTCCCCTCAGATGGTCTCCCTTATCACAGTCTATGTGTGTGTGTGAGTGTGAGTGCCCCTGTGAGTGTTCGGGTGAGGGTGTGTGTGTGAGTGTCCGGGTTTATGTGAGGTTTGGTTCCAGGGAAACATCCTTCCCCCCTCCCCTCCCTCCCCATATCTCCTCCCTTATTCCCACCGTGGGTTCGAATCCCAGGTGATTAGACCTGCTCTAGGTCCATGGATCCAAGGTATCCATCCGTGGGCCCAACGGATTTCACCCCTTCCCCACTTTCCAAGTGCCAGGTCAATTCCAGCTATCCAGGGAACCTGTCGAAACAGAGGCAGCTACAGGAGGGGACACACAAATATTTGTGCCCTGCAGTTACACACCCGTTCCGACAGACTCGATCGCAATCTATCCAGATGAGAACACGTTCTCTTCCGACTAGGCCACGCTGGAGTCGCTGTATGTCTCGAATTTGAATCCTTTATTTATAGTTAGTATTTTTGGTGAATTAATTGATTTGTTTTAATTTTTTTTTGATTTAGGTAGAACGATTTGGGGAGTTGGGGGGGGGAGGGGGTGGGGGGGTTGTGTGTGTAATGGATTGTCGAGATCGTGGTTGGTTAGTATTTATCTAGTTGTGTTCACCTAGTTATGCTTGCGAGGGTTGAGCTCTACTCTTTCGGCCCGCCTCTCAACTGTCAATCAATCAATTATTACTAACTAATAAAAAACATTCCACACACACACACCCAGGAAGCAGCCCGTAACAGCTGTCTAACGCCCAGATACATATTTACTGCTAGGTAACTGGGGCATCAGAATGATAGAAACTCTGCTGATTTCCGTTTGTTCCATCACCGTGGGATCGAATGAGCTACGATTACGAGTCGAGAGCGACGTCCACTCAGCTATAAAGCCCCCTAGTTTGTGAATTGGTGCAAAAGATAATTTGGGAGAGGTTAAGGGAAAGGAATGATGTTTGGTGGCTTTGAAAGCTTTGGATGGGAGGGGGGTTGGCAGTTATGAATTAAAATTGTTAATTATTTAAGATAGGATATATATGCAAAAGACGTTGCGAGATATAGTAAGAAAAGTGTTTCTGACTGAGGTTAGGTACTGTGTGATTGACTTGTATGTTAGGAAAAAGAACACTTAATAAAAACATAGATGATCTTTTGAAATGTTTCTTAACAAATAGTTGCAAATTATTGTGTGAAAGCATATGGTTCCTCTCCCCTACACAAACACACGTGAGCACAATTAGTCCACGCGATTCAGAGAGAGTGAGAGTGAACAGCGAAATAGTAACAAAAAATGTGACAATGAGGGGAAACTATGTCATTCAAACGTTAACCATATAAATTACAGTAACACTAACCGAGCGTCCACATACATATTCCAATCAATTTACATAAATAAACATTCACTAATATATTCCTTTAAAATGAACACACGCAGATAGTTGCAGTACACATGTCAGTTCAAATACTGGTACACATAAACACTCGTCTGTCCATCTTGACAATAGTAGACATGTAACAAAAAATGTGACAATAATGGGAAACTATGTCATTCAAACGTATAAATGTTAACCATATAAATTAAAGTAACACTAATCGCGCGCACACGTACATATGTCAATCAATTTACATAAATACACATTCACTAATGTGTACCTTTAAAATGGACACATACAGATAATTACCGTACACATGTCAGTTCAATTACAGGTACACATACACACACATAGCTTCACGTGTCTGTCGGTCTTGACAATAGTACACATGGATACGCACACAAAACAGTCCATTATCAATTAATATGTGTGTGTGTGTGTATTTATTTTCTCCTTGTATTTACTATATGTATCTGCAGAATCGAGTTATTAGCTCTTGGACCCCGCCTATCAAATATATGTATTTTTCCTTTTTTTATATCTACTACATCTATTTCTCTCTAACACACACACACACACACAAACTGGAGGCCTACCGTCTAAACGGAGAGAGTTCGTTGGTTATAATCCTAATGGTCCCATATCGAATCTCAGTTGATGCAATAGCAAATCGACAGATATTCTTTACCCTGATTCGCCTGTTCACCGGCTCCCCTCCGACCGGGGAGCCAGTCGGCCGAGCGGACAGCACACTGGACACTGGACTTGTGATCCTGTGGTCCCGGGTTCGATTCCGGGCGCCGCCGAGAAACAATGGGCAGAGTTTCTTTCACCCTGTGCCCCTGTTACCTTGCAGTAAAACAGGTACCTGGGTGTTAGTCAGCTGTCACGGGCTGCTTCCTGGGGGTGGAGGCCTGGTCGAGGACCGGACCGCGGGGACACTAAAGCCCCGAAATCATCTCAAGACGAACCTCAAGAGATAAGCACAAATGAATCCATCAATGGATCCATCTATCTATCTACTTATATCTGTCAATCCATCAGTCTATCATCCCATAAACCAACCATTTATCATTATATACATTTATATTCCATTTATCCGTCCATCAACTCTTCTGTCTATCCATCCATCTACTCATATGTCTTTCCATCCATCAGATAGAAGGATGCATCTATGCATCCGTCTATCCGTCAATGTATATATTTGGCAATCAATGTAGACATCCATCTATCTACTTATATAAATTTTCCTTTAATCCCTGTTTCACCTGCACCACTCCCCCCTGTTTCTCCCTCTGCATCCCTGTTTCACCTGCACCACTCCCCCTGTTCCCACATCCCCATCCCTGTTTCACCTGCACCACTCCCCCTGTTCCCCCATCCCCATCCCTGTTTCACCTGCACCACTCCCCCTGTTCCCCCATCCCCATCCCTGTTTCACCTGCACCACTCCCCCTGTTCCCCCATCCCCATCCCTGTTTCACCTGCACCACTCCCCCTGTTCCCCCATCCCCATCCCTGTTTCACCTGCACCACTCTCTCTGTTTCTCCCTCTTCATCCCTGTTTCACCTGCACCACTCCCCCTGTTTCTCCTCTTCATCCCTGTTTCATCTGCATCACTCCCCCTGTTCCCCCATCCCCATCCCTGTTTCACCTGTACAGCCCCCCCTGTTCCCCCCTCTTCCTCCCTGTTTCACCTGCACCACTCCCCCTGTTCCCTCTCTTCATTCCACCTCTAAATCCCGTATCCTCCCTCCCCCACCACCACCTTTGCACATCTTCCTTTAACTTAAATCAGGACCAATAAACTTCTTTATGTGTTTAATTTAGGTTTTTTCTAGGTACGAAAAAGTCTTCAGCCATCTCAAGCATTATTTTACAATTAACTTTAATTAAATTGGTAGGGGGGGGAGTGATAAGAATAATTAATAATTATTCCTAAATCCTTTAGCTAAAGTCAACACTGACCAACCTATGCCCGTTCCCTACCCCAGACCATTCCCTCTACAATTATATTAATTTAGTAATAATAAGCCTTAATAATATATTAATAAATAAATTTTAAAATAAATCTGTTTATGGCTGCAGCCTCCAGCATGTGGCCTCATTACATAGACAGACATTCTCTTTATATATATATATATATATATATATATATATATATATATATATATATATATATATATATATATATATATATATATATATATTATATATATATATATATATATATATATATATATATATATATATATATATATATATATATATATATATATATATATATATATCAATTTACATAAATAAATATTCACTAATATATTCCTTTAAAATTGACACAAGCGGATTAAGGCGTCCTGTACATACCAGTTGCATTGCTCCTGGCAGTATGGGTTCGAGTCACTTCTGGCATGTGAGTTTTCAGTTGCATATAGTCCTGGGGACCATTAAGGCTTGTTCGCATGAATATATATATATATATATATATATATATATATATATATATATATATATATATATATATATATATATATATATATATATATATATATATTTAAAAAATCTGTCATATATGTAAATTAAATAATAAATATTTAATTATTAAATTTAATTTAATTTGTTTTATTAATATAATAATTTATTAATATATATAATTTATTAATAAAATTTAATAATTAATAAAATAATAATTTATTAAAAACATTAATTTGATTACTTATTTAATAAAATTAAATAATAAATATTAAATTAAATATTGATATATACTTGTGTGTCCAGGAGGCCATCTGTGTCCCCTCAGATGGTCTCCCTTATCACAGTTTGTGTCTATGGATGTGTGTCTGTGTGTGTATATCCCTGTGAGTGTCCGGGCGAGTGTGTGTGAGTGTGAGTGTCCCTGTGAGTGTCCGGGTGCGTGTGTGTCCGGTTATACCTGTGGGTCCAGGAGGCCATCTGTGTCCCCTCAGATGGTCTCCCTTATCACAGTCTATGTGTGTGTGTGAGTGTGAGTGCCCCTGTGAGTGTTCGGGTGAGGGTGTGTGTGTGAGTGTCCGGGTTTATGTGAGGTTTGGTTCCAGGGAAACATCCTTCCCCCCTCCCCTCCCTCCCCATATCTCCTCCCTTATTCCCACCGTGGGTTCGAATCCCAGGTGATTAGACCTGCTCTAGGTCCATGGATCCAAGGTATCCATCCGTGGGCCCAACGGATTTCACCCCTTCCCCACTTTCCAAGTGCCAGGTCAATTCCAGCTATCCAGGGAACCTGTCGAAACAGAGGCAGCTACAGGAGGGGACACACAAATATTTGTGCCCTGCAGTTACACACCCGTTCCGACAGACTCGATCGCAATCTATCCAGATGAGAACACGTTCTCTTCCGACTAGGCCACGCTGGAGTCGCTGTATGTCTCGAATTTGAATCCTTTATTTATAGTTAGTATTTTTGGTGAATTAATTGATTTGTTTTAATTTTTTATTGATTTAGGTAGAACGATTTGGGGAGTTGGGGGGGGGGAGGGGGTGGGGGGGTTGTGTGTGTAATGGATTGTCGAGATCGTGGTTGGTTAGTATTTATCTAGTTGTGTTCACCTAGTTATGCTTGCGAGGGTTGAGCTCTACTCTTTCGGCCCGCCTCTCAACTGTCAATCAATCAATTATTACTAACTAATAAAAAACATTCCACACACACACACCCAGGAAGCAGCCCGTAACAGCTGTCTAACGCCCAGATACATATTTACTGCTAGGTAACTGGGGCATCAGAATGATAGAAACTCTGCTGATTTCCGTTTGTTCCATCACCGTGGGATCGAATGAGCTACGATTACGAGTCGAGAGCGACGTCCACTCAGCTATAAAGCCCCCTAGTTTGTGAATTGGTGCAAAAGATAATTTGGGAGAGGTTAAGGGAAAGGAATGATGTTTGGTGGCTTTGAAAGCTTTGGATGGGAGGGGGGTTGGCAGTTATGAATTAAAATTGTTAATTATTTAAGATAGGATATATATGCAAAAGACGTTGCGAGATATAGTAAGAAAAGTGTTTCTGACTGAGGTTAGGTACTGTGTGATTGACTTGTATGTTAGGAAAAAGAACACTTAATAAAAACAGTAGATGATCTTTTGAAATGTTTCTTAACAAATAGTTGCAAATTATTGTGTGAAAAGCATATGGTTCCTCTACCCTACACAAACACACGTGAGCACAATTAGTCCACGCGATTCAGAGAGAGTGAGAGTGAACAGCGAAATAGTAACAAAAAATGTGACAATGAGGGGAAACTATGTCATTCAAACGTTAACCATATAAATTACAGTAACACTAACCGAGCGTCCACATACATATTCCAATCAATTTACATAAATAAACATTCACTAATATATTCCTTTAAAATGAACACACGCAGATAGTTGCAGTACACATGTCAGTTCAAATACTGGTACACATAAACACTCGTCTGTCCATCTTGACAATAGTAGACATGTAACAAAAAATGTGACAATAATGGGAAACTATGTCATTCAAACGTATAAATGTTAACCATATAAATTAAAGTAACACTAATCGCGCGCACACGTACATATGTCAATCAATTTACATAAATACACATTCACTAATGTGTACCTTTAAAATGGACACATACAGATAATTACCGTACACATGTCAGTTCAATTACAGGTACACATACACACACATAGCTTCACGTGTCTGTCGGTCTTGACAATAGTACACATGGATACGCACACAAAACAGTCCATTATCAATTAATATGTGTGTGTGTGTGTATTTATTTTCTCCTTGTATTTACTATATGTATCTGCAGAATCGAGTTATTAGCTCTTGGACCCCGCCTATCAAATATATGTATTTTTCCTTTTTTTATATCTACTACATCTATTTCTCTCTAACACACACACACACACACACAAACTGGAGGCCTACCGTCTAAACGGAGAGAGTTCGTTGGTTATAATCCTAATGGTCCCATATCGAATCTCAGTTGATGCAATAGCAAATCGACAGATATTCTTTACCCTGATTCGCCTGTTCACCGGCTCCCCTCCGACCGGGGAGCCAGTCGGCCGAGCGGACAGCACACTGGACACTGGACTTGTGATCCTGTGGTCCCGGGTTCGATTCCGGGCGCCGCCGAGAAACAATGGGCAGAGTTTCTTTCACCCTGTGCCCCTGTTACCTTGCAGTAAAACAGGTACCTGGGTGTTAGTCAGCTGTCACGGGCTGCTTCCTGGGGGTGGAGGCCTGGTCGAGGACCGGACCGCGGGGACACTAAAGCCCCGAAATCATCTCAAGACGAACCTCAAGAGATAAGCACAAATGAATCCATCAATGGATCCATCTATCTATCTACTTATATCTGTCAATCCATCAAGTCTATCATCCCATAAACCAACCATTTATCATTATATACATTTATATTCCATTTATCCGTCCATCAACTCTTCTGTCTATCCATCCATCTACTCATATGTCTTTCCATCCATCAGATAGAAGGATGCATCTATGCATCCGTCTATCCGTCAATGTATATATTTGGCAATCAATGTAGACATCCATCTATCTACTTATATAAATTTTCCTTTAATCCCTGTTTCACCTGCACCACTCCCCCCTGTTTCTCCCTCTGCATCCCTGTTTCACCTGCACCACTCCCCCTGTTCCCACATCCCCATCCCTGTTTCACCTGCACCACTCCCCCTGTTCCCCCATCCCCATCCCTGTTTCACCTGCACCACTCCCCCTGTTCCCCCATCCCCATCCCTGTTTCACCTGCACCACTCCCCCTGTTCCCCCATCCCCATCCCTGTTTCACCTGCACCACTCCCCCTGTTCCCCCATCCCCATCCCTGTTTCACCTGCACCACTCTCTCTGTTTCTCCCTCTTCATCCCTGTTTCACCTGCACCACTCCCCCTGTTTCTCCTCTTCATCCCTGTTTCATCTGCATCACTCCCCCTGTTCCCCCATCCCCATCCCTGTTTCACCTGTACAGCCCCCCCTGTTCCCCCTCTTCCTCCCTGTTTCACCTGCACCACTCCCCCTGTTCCCTCTCTTCATTCCACCTCTAAATCCCGTATCCTCCCCCCCCCACCACCACCTTTGCACCTCTTCCTTTAACTTAAATCAGGACCAATAAACTTCTTTATGTGTTTAATTTAGGTTTTTTCTAGGTACGAAAAAGTCTTCAGCCATCTCAAGCATTATTTTACAATTAACTTTAATTAAATTGGTAGGGGGGGGGAGTGATAAGAATAATTAATAATTATTCCTAAATCCTTTAGCTAAAGTCAACACTGACCAACCTATGCCCGTTCCCTACCCCAGACCATTCCCTCTACAATTATATTAATTTAGTAATAATAAGCCTTAATAATATATTAATAAATAAATTTTAAAATAAATCTGTTTATGGCTGCAGCCTCCAGCATGTGGCCTCATTACATAGACAGACATTCTCTTTATATATATATATATATATATATATATATATATATATATATATATATATATATATATATATATATATATATATATATATATATATATATATATATATATATTATATATATATATATATATATATATATATATATATATATATATATATATATATATATATATATATATCAATTTACATAAATAAATATTCACTAATATATTCCTTTAAAATTGACACAAGCGGATTAAGGCGTCCTGTACATACCAGTTGCATTGCTCCTGGCAGTATGGGTTCGAGTCACTTCTGGCATGTGAGTTTTCAGTTGCATATAGTCCTGGGGACCATTAAGGCTTGTTCGCATGAATATATATATATATATATATATATATATATATATATATATATATATATATATATATATATATATATATATATATATATATATATATATATATTTAAAAAATCTGTCATATATGTAAATTAAATAATAAATATTTAATTATTAAATTTAATTTAATTTGTTTTATTAATATAATTATTTAATAATTTAATAAAATAATAATTTATTAAAAAACATTAATTTGATTACTTATTTAATAAAATTAAATAATAAATAATAAATTAAATATTGATATATACTTGTGTGTCCAGGAGGCCATCTGTGTCCCCTCAGATGGTCTCCCTTATCACAGTTTGTGTCTATGGATGTGTGTCTGTGTGTGTATATCCCTGTGAGTGTCCGGGCGAGTGTGTGTGAGTGTGAGTGTCCCTGTGAGTGTCCGGGTGCGTGTGTGTCCGGTTATACCTGTGGGTCCAGGAGGCCATCTGTGTCCCCTCAGATGGTCTCCCTTATCACAGTCTATGTGTGTGTGTGAGTGTGAGTGCCCCTGTGAGTGTTCGGGTGAGGGTGTGTGTGTGAGTGTCCGGGTTTATGTGAGGTTTGGTTCCAGGGAAACATCCTTCCCCCCCCCCCTCCCCATATCTCCTCCCTTATTCCCACCGTGGGTTCGAATCCCAGGTGATTAGACCTGCTCTAGGTCCATGGATCCAAGGTATCCATCCGTGGGCCCAACGGATTTCACCCCTTCCCCACTTTCCAAGTGCCAGGTCAATTCCAGCTATCCAGGGAACCTGTCGAAACAGAGGCAGCTACAGGAGGGGACACACAAATATTTGTGCCCTGCAGTTACACACCCGTTCCGACAGACTCGATCGCAATCTATCCAGATGAGAACACGTTCTCTTCCGACTAGACCACGCTGGAGTCGCTGTATGTCTCGAATTTGAATCCTTTATTTATAGTTAGTATTTTTGGTGAATTAATTGATTTGTTTTAATTTTTTATTGATTTAGGTAGAACGATTTGGGGAGTTGGGGGGGGGAGGGGGTGGGGGGGGTTGTGTGTGTAATGGATTGTCGAGATCGTGGTTGGTTAGTATTTATCTAGTTGTGTTCACCTAGTTATGCTTGCGAGGGTTGAGCTCTACTCTTTCGGCCCGCCTCTCAACTGTCAATCAATCAATTATTACTAACTAATAAAAAACATTCCACACACACACACCCAGGAAGCAGCCCGTAACAGCTGTCTAACGCCCAGATACATATTTACTGCTAGGTAACTGGGGCATCAGAATGATAGAAACTCTGCTGATTTCCGTTTGTTCCATCACCGTGGGATCGAATGAGCTACGATTACGAGTCGAGAGCGACGTCCACTCAGCTATAAAGCCCCCTAGTTTGTGAATTGGTGCAAAAGATAATTTGGGAGAGGTTAAGGGAAAGGAATGATGTTTGGTGGCTTTGAAAGCTTTGGATGGGAGGGGGGTTGGCAGTTATGAATTAAAATTGTTAATTATTTAGGATAGGATATATATGCAAAAGACGTTGCGAGATATAGTAAGAAAAGTGTTTCTGACTGAGGTTAGGTACTGTGTGATTGACTTGTATGTTAGGAAAAAGAACACTTAATAAAAACGTAGATGATCTTTTGAAATGTTTCTTAACAAATAGTTGCAAATTATTGTGTGAAAAGCATATGGTTCCTCTACCCTACACAAACACACGTGAGCACAATTAGTCCACGCGATTCAGAGAGAGTGAGAGTGAACAGCGAAATAGTAACAAAAAATGTGACAATGAGGGGAAACTATGTCATTCAAACGTTAACCATATAAATTACAGTAACACTAACCGAGCGTCCACATACATATTCCAATCAATTTACATAAATAAACATTCACTAATATATTCCTTTAAAATGAACACACGCAGATAGTTGCAGTACACATGTCAGTTCAAATACTGGTACACATAAACACTCGTCTGTCCATCTTGACAATAGTAGACATGTAACAAAAAATGTGACAATAATGGGAAACTATGTCATTCAAACGTATAAATGTTAACCATATAAATTAAAGTAACACTAATCGCGCGCACACGTACATATGTCAATCAATTTACATAAATACACATTCACTAATGTGTACCTTTAAAATGGACACATACAGATAATTACCGTACACATGTCAGTTCAATTACAGGTACACATACACACACATAGCTTCACGTGTCTGTCGGTCTTGACAATAGTACACATGGATACGCACACAAAACAGTCCATTATCAATTAATATGTGTGTGTGTGTGTATTTATTTTCTCCTTGTATTTACTATATGTATCTGCAGAATCGAGTTATTAGCTCTTGGACCCCGCCTATCAAATATATGTATTTTTCCTTTTTTTATATCTACTACATCTATTTCTCTCTAACACACACACACACACACAAACTGGAGGCCTACCGTCTAAACGGAGAGAGTTCGTTGGTTATAATCCTAATGGTCCCATATCGAATCTCAGTTGATGCAATAGCAAATCGACAGATATTCTTTACCCTGATTCGCCTGTTCACCGGCTCCCCTCCGACCGGGGAGCCAGTCGGCCGAGCGGACAGCACACTGGACACTGGACTTGTGATCCTGTGGTCCCGGGTTCGATTCCGGGCGCCGCCGAGAAACAATGGGCAGAGTTTCTTTCACCCTGTGCCCCTGTTACCTTGCAGTAAAACATGGTACCTGGGTGTTAGTCAGCTGTCACGGGCTGCTTCCTGGGGGTGGAGGCCTGGTCGAGGACCGGACCGCGGGGACACTAAAGCCCCGAAATCATCTCAAGAAGAACCTCAAGAGATAAGCACAAATGAATCCATCAATGGATCCATCTATCTATCTACTTATATCTGTCAATCCATCAATCTATCATCCCATAAACCAACCATTTATCATTATATACATTTATATTCCATTTATCCGTCCATCAACTCTTCTGTCTATCCATCCATCTACTCATATGTCTTTCCATCCATCAGATAGAAGGATGCATCTATGCATCCGTCTATCCGTCAATGTATATATTTGGCAATCAATGTAGACATCCATCTATCTACTTATATAAATTTTCCTTTAATCCCTGTTTCACCTGCACCACTCCCCCCTGTTTCTCCCTCTGCATCCCTGTTTCACCTGCACCACTCCCCCTGTTCCCACATCCCCATCCCTGTTTCACCTGCACCACTCCCCCTGTTCCCCCATCCCCATCCCTGTTTCACCTGCACCACTCCCCCTGTTCCCCCATCCCCATCCCTGTTTCACCTGCACCACTCCCCCTGTTCCCCCATCCCCATCCCTGTTTCACCTGCACCACTCCCCCTGTTCCCCCATCCCCATCCCTGTTTCACCTGCACCACTCTCTCTGTTTCTCCCTCTTCATCCCTGTTTCACCTGCACCACTCCCCCTGTTTCTCCTCTTCATCCCTGTTTCATCTGCATCCACTCCCCCTGTTCCCCCATCCCCATCCCTGTTTCACCTGTACAGCCCCCCCTGTTCCCCCCTCTTCCTCCCTGTTTCACCTGCACCACTCCCCCTGTTCCCTCTCTTCATTCCACCTCTAAATCCCGTATCCTCCCCCCCCCCACCACCACCTTTGCACCTCTTCCTTTAACTTAAATCAGGACCAATAAACTTCTTTATGTGTTTAATTTAGGTTTTTTCTAGGTACGAAAAAGTCTTCAGCCATCTCAAGCATTATTTTACAATTAACTTTAATTAAATTGGTAGGGGGGGGGGGGGAGTGATAAGAATAATTAATAATTATTCCTAAATCCTTTAGCTAAAGTCAACACTGACCAACCTATGCCCGTTCCCTACCCCAGACCATTCCCTCTACAAATATATTAATTTAGTAATAATAAGCCTTAATAATATATTAATAAATAAATTTTAAAATAAATCTGTTTATGGCTGCAGCCTCCAGCATGTGGCCTCATTACATAGACAGACATTCTCTTTATATATATATATATATATATATATATATATATATATATATATATATATATATATATATATATATATATATATATATTATATATATATATATATATATATATATATATATATATATATATATATATATTATATATATATATATATATATATATATATATATATATATATATATATATATCAATTTACATAAATAAATATTCACTAATATATTCCTCTAAAATTGACACAAGCGGATTAAGGCGTCCTGTACATACCAGTTGCATTGCTCCTGGCAGTATGGGTTCGAGTCACTTCTGGCATGTGAGTTTTCAGTTGCATATAGTCCTGGGGACCATTAAGGCTTGTTCGCATGAATATATATATATATATATATATATATATATATATATATATATATATATATATATATATATATATATATATATTTAAAAAATCTGTCATATATGTAAATTAAATAATAAATATTTAATTATTAAATTTAATTTAATTTGTTTTATTAATATAATTATTTAATAATTTAATAAAATAATAATTTATTAAAAAACATTAATTTGATTACTTATTTAATAAAATTAAATAATAAATAATAAATTAAATATTGATATATACTTGTGTGTCCAGGAGGCCATCTGTGTCCCCTCAGATGGTCTCCCTTATCACAGTTTGTGTC
Source organism: Procambarus clarkii (assembly GCF_040958095.1). Taxonomy (NCBI): domain Eukaryota; kingdom Metazoa; phylum Arthropoda; class Malacostraca; order Decapoda; family Cambaridae; genus Procambarus; species Procambarus clarkii. The sequence goes on from NW_027189254.1 coordinate 242,598, forward strand.
TATGGATGTGTGTCTGTGTGTGTATATCCCTGTGAGTGTCCGGGCGAGTGTGTGTGAGTGTGAGTGTCCCTGTGAGTGTCCGGGTGCGTGTGTGTCCGGTTATACCTGTGGGTCCAGGAGGCCATCTGTGTCCCCTCAGATGGTCTCCCTTATCACAGTCTATGTGTGTGTGTGAGTGTGAGTGCCCCTGTGAGTGTTCGGGTGAGGGTGTGTGTGTGAGTGTCCGGGTTTATGTGAGGTTTGGTTCCAGGGAAACATCCTTCCCCCCCCCCCTCCCCATATCTCCTCCCTTATTCCCACCGTGGGTTCGAATCCCAGGTGATTAGACCTGCTCTAGGTCCATGGATCCAAGGTATCCATCCGTGGGCCCAACGGATTTCACCCCTTCCCCACTTTCCAAGTGCCAGGTCAATTCCAGCTATCCAGGGAACCTGTCGAAACAGAGGCAGCTACAGGAGGGGACACACAAATATTTGTGCCCTGCAGTTACACACCCGTTCCGACAGACTCGATCGCAATCTATCCAGATGAGAACACGTTCTCTTCCGACTAGACCACGCTGGAGTCGCTGTATGTCTCGAATTTGAATCCTTTATTTATAGTTAGTATTTTTGGTGAATTAATTGATTTGTTTTAATTTTTTATTGATTTAGGTAGAACGATTTGGGGAGTTGGGGGGGGGAGGGGGTGGGGGGGGTTGTGTGTGTAATGGATTGTCGAGATCGTGGTTGGTTAGTATTTATCTAGTTGTGTTCACCTAGTTATGCTTGCGAGGGTTGAGCTCTACTCTTTCGGCCCGCCTCTCAACTGTCAATCAATCAATTATTACTAACTAATAAAAAACATTCCACACACACACACCCAGGAAGCAGCCCGTAACAGCTGTCTAACGCCCAGATACATATTTACTGCTAGGTAACTGGGGCATCAGAATGATAGAAACTCTGCTGATTTCCGTTTGTTCCATCACCGTGGGATCGAATGAGCTACGATTACGAGTCGAGAGCGACGTCCACTCAGCTATAAAGCCCCCTAGTTTGTGAATTGGTGCAAAAGATAATTTGGGAGAGGTTAAGGGAAAGGAATGATGTTTGGTGGCTTTGAAAGCTTTGGATGGGAGGGGGGTTGGCAGTTATGAATTAAAATTGTTAATTATTTAGGATAGGATATATATGCAAAAGACGTTGCGAGATATAGTAAGAAAAGTGTTTCTGACTGAGGTTAGGTACTGTGTGATTGACTTGTATGTTAGGAAAAAGAACACTTAATAAAAACGTAGATGATCTTTTGAAATGTTTCTTAACAAATAGTTGCAAATTATTGTGTGAAAAGCATATGGTTCCTCTACCCTACACAAACACACGTGAGCACAATTAGTCCACGCGATTCAGAGAGAGTGAGAGTGAACAGCGAAATAGTAACAAAAAATGTGACAATGAGGGGAAACTATGTCATTCAAACGTTAACCATATAAATTACAGTAACACTAACCGAGCGTCCACATACATATTCCAATCAATTTACATAAATAAACATTCACTAATATATTCCTTTAAAATGAACACACGCAGATAGTTGCAGTACACATGTCAGTTCAAATACTGGTACACATAAACACTCGTCTGTCCATCTTGACAATAGTAGACATGTAACAAAAAATGTGACAATAATGGGAAACTATGTCATTCAAACGTATAAATGTTAACCATATAAATTAAAGTAACACTAATCGCGCGCACACGTACATATGTCAATCAATTTACATAAATACACATTCACTAATGTGTACCTTTAAAATGGACACATACAGATAATTACCGTACACATGTCAGTTCAATTACAGGTACACATACACACACATAGCTTCACGTGTCTGTCGGTCTTGACAATAGTACACATGGATACGCACACAAAACAGTCCATTATCAATTAATATGTGTGTGTGTGTGTATTTATTTTCTCCTTGTATTTACCATATGTATCTGCAGAATCGAGTTATTAGCTCTTGGACCCCGCCTATCAAATATATGTATTTTTCCTTTTTTTATATCTACTACATCTATTTCTCTCTAACACACACACACACACACAAACTGGAGGCCTACCGTCTAAACGGAGAGAGTTCGTTGGTTATAATCCTAATGGTCCCATATCGAATCTCAGTTGATGCAATAGCAAATCGACAGATATTCTTTACCCTGATTCGCCTGTTCACCGGCTCCCCTCCGACCGGGGAGCCAGTCGGCCGAGCGGACAGCACACTGGACACTGGACTTGTGATCCTGTGGTCCCGGGTTCGATTCCGGGCGCCGCCGAGAAACAATGGGCAGAGTTTCTTTCACCCTGTGCCCCTGTTACCTTGCAGTAAAACAGGTACCTGGGTGTTAGTCAGCTGTCACGGGCTGCTTCCTGGGGGTGGAGGCCTGGTCGAGGACCGGACCGCGGGGACACTAAAGCCCCGAAATCATCTCAAGAAGAACCTCAAGAGATAAGCACAAATGAATCCATCAATGGATCCATCTATCTATCTACTTATATCTGTCAATCCATCAATCTATCATCCCATAAACCAACCATTTATCATTATATACATTTATATTCCATTTATCCGTCCATCAACTCTTCTGTCTATCCATCCATCTACTCATATGTCTTTCCATCCATCAGATAGAAGGATGCATCTATGCATCCGTCTATCCGTCAATGTATATATTTGGCAATCAATGTAGACATCCATCTATCTACTTATATAAATTTTCCTTTAATCCCTGTTTCACCTGCACCACTCCCCCCTGTTTCTCCCTCTGCATCCCTGTTTCACCTGCACCACTCCCCCTGTTCCCACATCCCCATCCCTGTTTCACCTGCACCACTCCCCCTGTTCCCCCATCCCCATCCCTGTTTCACCTGCACCACTCCCCCTGTTCCCCCATCCCCATCCCTGTTTCACCTGCACCACTCCCCCTGTTCCCCCATCCCCATCCCTGTTTCACCTGCACCACTCCCCCTGTTCCCCCATCCCCATCCCTGTTTCACCTGCACCACTCTCTCTGTTTCTCCCTCTTCATCCCTGTTTCACCTGCACCACTCCCCCTTGTTTCTCCTCTTCATCCCTGTTTCATCTGCACCACTCCCCCTGTTCCCCCATCCCCATCCCTGTTTCACCTGTACAGCCCCCCCTGTTCCCCCCTCTTCCTCCCTGTTTCACCTGCACCACTCCCCCTGTTCCCTCTCTTCATTCCACCTCTAAATCCCGTATCCTCCCCCCCCCACCACCACCTTTGCACCTCTTCCTTTAACTTAAATCAGGACCAATAAACTTCTTTATGTGTTTAATTTAGGTTTTTTCTAGGTACGAAAAAGTCTTCAGCCATCTCAAGCATTATTTTACAATTAACTTTAATTAAATTGGTAGGGGGGGGGGGGAGTGATAAGAATAATTAATAATTATTCCTAAATCCTTTAGCTAAAGTCAACACTGACCAACCTATGCCCGTTCCCTACCCCAGACCATTCCCTCTACAAATATATTAATTTAGTAATAATAAGCCTTAATAATATATTAATAAATAAATTTTAAAATAAATCTGTTTATGGCTGCAGCCTCCAGCATGTGGCCTCATTACATAGACAGACATTCTCTTTATATATATATATATATATATATATATATATATATATATATATATATATATATATATATATATATATATATATATATATCAATTTACATAAATAAATATTCACTAATATATTCCTTTAAAATTGACACAAGCGGATTAAGGCGTCCTGTACATACCAGTTGCATTGCTCCTGGCAGTATGGGTTCGAGTCACTTCTGGCATGTGAGTTTTCAGTTGCATATAGTCCTGGGGACCATTAAGGCTTGTTCGCATGAATATATATATATATATATATATATATATATATATATATATATATATATATATATATATATATATATATTTAAAAAATCTGTCATATATGTAAATTAAATAATAAATATTTAATTATTAAATTTAATTTAATTTGTTTTATTAATATAATTATTTAATAATTTAATAAAATAATAATTTATTAAAAAACATTAATTTGATTACTTATTTAATAAAATTAAATAATAAATAATAAATTAAATATTGATATATACTTGTGTGTCCAGGAGGCCATCTGTGTCCCCTCAGATGGTCTCCCTTATCACAGTTTGTGTCTATGGATGTGTGTCTGTGTGTGTATATCCCTGTGAGTGTCCGGGCGAGTGTGTGTGAGTGTGAGTGTCCCTGTGAGTGTCCGGGTGCGTGTGTGTCCGGTTTTACCTGTGGGTCCAGGAGGCCATCTGTGTCCCCTCAGATGGTCTCCCTTATCACAGTCTATACTCACCTAATTGTGCTTGCGGGAGTTGAGCTTTGGCTCTTTGGTCCCGCCTCTCAACTGTCAATCAACTGGTGTACAGATTCCTGAGCCTACTGGGCTCTATCATACCTACATTTGAAACTGTGTATGGAGTCAGCCTCCACCACATCACTTCCTAGTGCATTCCATTTATTAACTACTCTGACACTGAAAAAATTCTTTCTAACGTCTCTGTGGCTCATCTGGGTACTAAGTTTCCACCTGTGTCCCCTTGTTCGTGTCCCACCCGTGCTGAAGAGTTTGTCTTTGTCCACCCTGTCAATTCCCCTGAGAATTTTGTAGGTGGTTATCATGTCTCCCCTTACTCTTCTGTTTTCCAGGGATGTGAGGTTCAGCTCCTTTAGCCTTTCCTCGTAGCTCAATCCTCTCAGTTCCGGGACGAGCCTGGTGGCATACCGCTGAATCTTCTCTAACTTTGTCTATGTGTGTGTGTGAGTGTGAGTGCCCCTGTGAGTGTTCGGGTGAGGGTGTGTGTGTGAGTGTCCGGGTTTATGTGAGGTTTGGTTCCAGGGAAACATCCTTCCCCCCCCCCCCTCCCCATATCTCCTCCCTTATTCCCACCGTGGGTTCGAATCCCAGGTGATTAGACCTGCTCTAGGTCCATGGATCCAAGGTATCCATCCGTGGGCCCAACGGATTTCACCCCTTCCCCACTTTCCAAGTGCCAGGTCAATTCCAGCTATCCAGGGAACCTGTCGAAACAGAGGCAGCTACAGGAGGGGACACACAAATATTTGTGCCCTGCAGTTATACACCCGTTCCGACAGACTCGATCGCAATCTATCCAGATGAGAACACGTTCTCTTCCGACTAGACCACGCTGGAGTCGCTGTATGTCTCGAATTTGAATCCTTTATTTATAGTTAGTATTTTTGGTGAATTAATTGATTTGTTTTAATTTTTTATTGATTTAGGTAGAACGATTTGGGGAGTTGGGGGGGGAGGGGGTGGGGGGGTTGTGTGTGTAATGGATTGTCGAGATCGTGGTTGGTTAGTATTTATCTAGTTGTGTTCACCTAGTTATGCTTGCGAGGGTTGAGCTCTACTCATTCGGCCCGCCTCTCAACTGTCAATCAATCAATTATTACTAACTAATAAAAAACATTCCACACACACACACCCAGGAAGCAGCCCGTAACAGCTGTCTAACGCCCAGATACATATTTACTGCTAGGTAACTGGGGCATCAGAATGATAGAAACTCTGCTGATTTCCGTTTGTTCCATCACCGTGGGATCGAATGAGCTACGATTACGAGTCGAGAGCGACGTCCACTCAGCTATAAAGCCCCCTAGTTTGTGAATTGGTGCAAAAGATAATTTGGGAGAGGTTAAGGGAAAGGAATGATGTTTGGTGGCTTTGAAAGCTTTGGATGGGAGGGGGGTTGGCAGTTATGAATTAAAATTGTTAATTATTTAAGATAGGATATATATGCAAAAGACGTTGCGAGATATAGTAAGAAAAGTGTTTCTGACTGAGGTTAGGTACTGTGTGATTGACTTGTATGTTAGGAAAAAGAACACTTAATAAAAACGTAGATGATCTTTTGAAATGTTTCTTAACAAATAGTTGCAAATTATTGTGTGAAAAGCATATGGTTCCTCTACCCTACACAAACACACGTGAGCACAATTAGTCCACGCGATTCAGAGAGAGTGAGAGTGAACAGCGAAATAGTAACAAAAAATGTGACAATGAGGGGAAACTATGTCATTCAAACGTTAACCATATAAATTACAGTAACACTAACCGAGCGTCCACATACATATTCCAATCAATTTACATAAATAAACATTCACTAATATATTCCTTTAAAATGAACACACGCAGATAGTTGCAGTATACATGTCAGTTCAAATACTGGTACACATAAACACTTGTCTGTCCATCTTGACAATAGTAGACATGTAACAAAAAATGTGACAATAATGGGAAACTATGTCATTCAAACGTATAAATGTTAACCATATAAATTAAAGTAACACTAATCGCGCGCACACGTACATATGTCAATCAATTTACATAAATACACATTCACTAATGTGTACCTTTAAAATGGACACATACAGATAATTACCGTACACATGTCAGTTCAATTACAGGTACACATACACACACATAGCTTCACGTGTCTGTCGGTCTTGACAATAGTACACATGGATACGCACACAAAACAGTCCATTATCAATTAATATGTGTGTGTGTGTATTTATTTTCTCCTTGTATTTACTATATGTATCTGCAGAATCGAGTTATTAGCTCTTGGACCCCGCCTATCAAATATATGTATTTTTCCTTTTTTTATATCTACTACATCTATTTCTCTCTAACACACACACACACACACAAACTGGAGGCCTACCGTCTAAACGGAGAGAGTTCGTTGGTTATAATCCTAATGGTCCCATATCGAATCTCAGTTGATGCAATAGCAAATCGACAGATATTCTTTACCCTGATTCGCCTGTTCACCGGCTCCCCTCCGACCGGGGAGCCAGTCGGCCGAGCGGACAGCACACTGGACACTGGACTTGTGATCCTGTGGTCCCGGGTTCGATTCCGGGCGCCGCCGAGAAACAATGGGCAGAGTTTCTTTCACCCTGTGCCCCTGTTACCTTGCAGTAAAACAGGTACCTGGGTGTTAGTCAGCTGTCACGGGCTGCTTCCTGGGGGTGGAGGCCTGGTCGAGGACCGGACCGCGGGGACACTAAAGCCCCGAAATCATCTCAAGAAGAACCTCAAGAGATAAGCACAAATGAATCCATCAATGGACCCATCTATCTATCTACTTATATCTGTCAATCCATCAATCTATCATCCCATAAACCAACCATTTATCATTATATACATTTATATTCCATTTATCCGTCCATCAACTCTTCTGTCTATCCATCCATCTACTCATATGTCTTTCCATCCATCAGATAGAAGGATGCATCTATGCATTCGTCTATCCGTCAATGTATATATTTGGCAATCAATGTAGACATCCATCTATCTACTTATATAAATTTTCCTTTAATCCCTGTTTCACCTGCACCACTCCCCCTGTTTCTCCCTCTGCATCCCTGTTTCACCTGCACCACTCCCCCTGTTCCCACATCCCCATCCCTGTTTCACCTGCACCACTCCCCCTGTTCCCCATCCCCATCCCTGTTTCACCTGCACCACTCCCCCTGTTCCCCCATCCACATCCCTGTTTCACCTGCACCACTCCCCCTGTTCCCCCATCCCCATCCCTGTTTCACCTGCACCACTCCCCCTGTTCCCCCATCCCCATCCCTGTTTCACCTGCACCACTCTCTCTGTTTCTCCCTCTTCATCCCTGTTTCACCTGCACCACTCCCCCTGTTTCTCCTCTTCATCCCTGTTTCATCTGCACCACTCCCCCTGTTCCCCCATCCCCATCCCTGTTTCACCTGTACAGCCCCCCCTGTTCCCCCCTCTTCCTCCCTGTTTCACCTGCACCACTCCCCCTGTTCCCTCTCTTCATTCCACCTCTAAATCCCGTATCCTCCCCCCCCCCACCACCACCTTTGCACCTCTTCCTTTAACTTAAATCAGGACCAATAAACTTCTTTATGTGTTTAATTTAGGTTTTTTCTAGGTACGAAAAAGTCTTCAGCCATCTCAAGCATTATTTTACAATTAACTTTAATTAAATTGGTAGGGGGGGGGGGAGTGATAAGAATAATTAATAATTATTCCTAAATCCTTTAGCTAAAGTCAACACTGACCAACCTATGCCCGTTCCCTACCCCAGACCATTCCCTCTACAAATATATTAATTTAGTAATAATAAGCCTTAATAATATATTAATAAATAAATTTTAAAATAAATCTGTTTATGGCTGCAGCCTCCAGCATGTGGCCTCATTACATAGACAGACATTCTCTTTATATATATATATATATATATATATATATATATATATATATATATATATATATATATATATATATATATATATATATATCAATTTACATAAATAAATATTCACTAATATATTCCTTTAAAATTGACACAAGCGGATTAAGGCGTCCTGTACATACCAGTTGCATTGCTCCTGGCAGTATGGGTTCGAGTCACTTCTGGCATGTGAGTTTTCAGTTGCATATAGTCCTGGGGACCATTAAGGCTTGTTCGCATGAATATATATATATATATATATATATATATATATATATATATATATATATATATATATATATATATATATATATATATATATATATTTAAAAAATCTGTCATATATGTAAATTAAATAATAAATATTTAATTATTAAATTTAATTTAATTTGTTTTATTAAATAATTATTTAATAATTTAATAAAATAATAATTTATTAAAAAACATTAATTTGATTACTTATTTAATAAAATTAAATAATAAATAATAAATTAAATATTGATATATACTTGTGTGTCCAGGAGGCCATCTGTGTCCCCTCAGATGGTCTCCCTTATCACAGTTTGTGTCTATGGATGTGTGTCTGTGTGTGTATATCCCTGTGAGTGTCCGGGCGAGTGTGTGTGAGTGTGAGTGTCCCTGTGAGTGTCCGGGTGCGTGTGTGTCCGGTTATACCTGTGGGTCCAGGAGGCCATCTGTGTCCCCTCAGATGGTCTCCCTTATCACAGTCTATGTGTGTGTGTGACTGTGAGTGCCCCTGTGAGTGTTCGGGTGAGGGTGTGTGTGTGAGTGTCCGGGTTTATGTGAGGTTTGGTTCCAGGGAAACATCCTTCCCCCCCCCCTCCCCATATCTCCTCCCTTATTCCCACCGTGGGTTCGAATCCCAGGTGATTAGACCTGCTCTAGGTCCATGGATCCAAGGTATCCATCCGTGGGCCCAACGGATTTCACCCCTTCCCCACTTTCCAAGTGCCAGGTCAATTCCAGCTATCCAGGGAACCTGTCGAAACAGAGGCAGCTACAGGAGGGGACACACAAATATTTGTGCCCTGCAGTTATACACCCGTTCCGACAGACTCGATCGCAATCTATCCAGATGAGAACACGTTCTCTTCCGACTAGACCACGCTGGAGTCGCTGTATGTCTCGAATTTGAATCCTTTATTTATAGTTAGTATTTTTGGTGAATTAATTGATTTGTTTTAATTTTTTATTGATTTAGGTAGAACGATTTGGGGAGTTGGGGGGGGAGGGGGTGGGGGGGTTGTCTGTGTAATGGATTGTCGAGATCGTGGTTGGTTAGTATTTATCTAGTTGTGTTCACCTAGTTATGCTTGCGAGGGTTGAGCTCTACTCTTTCGGCCCGCCTCTCAACTGTCAATCAATCAATTATTACTAACTAATAAAAAACATTCCACACACACACACCCAGGAAGCAGCCCGTAACAGCTGTCTAACGCCCAGATACATATTTACTGCTAGGTAACTGGGGCATCAGAATGATAGAAACTCTGCTGATTTCCGTTTGTTCCATCACCGTGGGATCGAATGAGCTACGATTACGAGTCGAGAGCGACGTCCACTCAGCTATAAAGCCCCCTAGTTTGTGAATTGGTGCAAAAGATAATTTGGGAGAGGTTAAGGGAAAGGAATGATGTTTGGTGGCTTTGAAAGCTTTGGATGGGAGGGGGGTTGGCAGTTATGAATTAAAATTGTTAATTATTTAAGATAGGATATATATGCAAAAGACGTTGCGAGATATAGTAAGAAAAGTGTTTCTGACTGAGGTTAGGTACTGTGTGATTGACTTGTATGTTAGGAAAAAGAACACTTAATAAAAACGTAGATGATCTTTTGAAATGTTTCTTAACAAATAGTTGCAAATTATTGTGTGAAAAGCATATGGTTCCTCTACCCTACACAAACACACGTGAGCACAATTAGTCCACGCGATTCAGAGAGAGTGAGAGTGAACAGCGAAATAGTAACAAAAAATGTGACAATGAGGGGAAACTATGTCATTCAAACGTTAACCATATAAATTACAGTAACACTAACCGAGCGTCCACATACATATTCCAATCAATTTACATAAATAAACATTCACTAATATATTCCTTTAAAATGAACACACGCAGATAGTTGCAGTACACATGTCAGTTCAAATACTGGTACACATAAACACTCGTCTGTCCATCTTGACAATAGTAGACATGTAACAAAAAATGTGACAATAATGGGAAACTATGTCATTCAAACGTATAAATGTTAACCATATAAATTAAAGTAACACTAATCGCGCGCACACGTACATATGTCAATCAATTTACATAAATACACATTCACTAATGTGTACCTTTAAAATGGACACATACAGATAATTACCGTACACATGTCAGTTCAATTACAGGTACACATACACACACATAGCTTCACGTGTCTGTCGGTCTTGACAATAGTACACATGGATACGCACACAAAACAGTCCATTATCAATTAATATGTGTGTGTGTGTGTATTTATTTTCTCCTTGTATTTACTATATGTATCTGCAGAATCGAGTTATTAGCTCTTGGACCCCGCCTATCAAATATATGTATTTTTCCTTTTTTTATATCTACTACATCTATTTCTCTCTAACACACACACACACACACAAACTGGAGGCCTACCGTCTAAACGGAGAGAGTTCGTTGGTTATAATCCTAATGGTCCCATATCGAATCTCAGTTGATGCAATAGCAAATCGACAGATATTCTTTACCCTGATTCGCCTGTTCACCGGCTCCCCTCCGACCGGGGAGCCAGTCGGCCGAGCGGACAGCACACTGGACACTAGACTTGTGATCCTGTGGTCCCGGGTTCGATTCCGGGCGCCGCCGAGAAACAATGGGCAGAGTTTCTTTCACCCTGTGCCCCTGTTACCTTGCAGTAAAACAGGTACCTGGGTGTTAGTCAGCTGTCACGGGCTGCTTCCTGGGGGTGGAGGCCTGGTCGAGGACCGGACCGCGGGGACACTAAAGCCCCGAAATCATCTCAAGAAGAACCTCAAGAGATAAGCACAAATGAATCCATCAATGGATCCATCTATCTATCTACTTAAATCTGTCAATCCATCAATCTATCATCCCATAAACCAACCATTTATCATTATATACATTTATATTCCATTTATCCGTCCATCAACTCTTCTGTCTATCCATCCATCTACTCATATGTCTTTCCATCCATCAGATAGAAGGATGCATCTATGCATCCGTCTATCCGTCAATGTATATATTTGGCAATCAATGTAGACATCCATCTATCTACTTATATAAATTTTCCTTTAATCCCTGTTTCACCTGCACCACTCCCCCCTGTTTCTCCCTCTGCATCCCTGTTTCACCTGCACCACTCCCCCTGTTCCCACATCCCCATCCCTGTTTCACCTGCACCACTCCCCCTGTTCCCCCATCCCCATCCCTGTTTCACCTGCACCACTCCCCCTGTTCCCCCATCCACATCCCTGTTTCACCTGCACCACTCCCCCTGTTCCCCCATTCCCATCCCTGTTTCACCTGCACCACTCCCCCTGTTCCCCCATCCCCATCCCTGTTTCACCTGCACCACTCTCTCTGTTTCTCCCTCTTCATCCCTGTTTCACCTGCACCACTCCCCCTGTTTCTCCTCTTCATCCCTGTTTCATCTGCACCACTCCCCCTGTTCCCCATCCCCATCCCTGTTTCACCTGTACAGCCCCCCCTGTTCCCCCCTCTTCCTCCCTGTTTCACCTGCACCACTCCCCCTGTTCCCTCTCTTCATTCCACCTCTAAATCCCGTATCCTCCTCCCCCCCACCACCACCTTTGCACCTCTTCCTTTAACTTAAATCAGGACCAATAAACTTCTTTATGTGTTTAATTTAGGTTTTTTCTAGGTACGAAAAAGTCTTCAGCCATCTCAAGCATTATTTTACAATTAACTTTAATTAAATTGGTAGGGGGGGGGGGAGTGATAAGAATAATTAATAATTATTCCTAAATCCTTTAGCTAAAGTCAACACTGACCAACCTATGCCCGTTCCCTACCCCAGACCATTCCCTCTACAAATATATTAATTTAGTAATAATAAGCCTTAATAATATATTAATAAATAAATTTTAAAATAAATCTGTTTATGGCTGCAGCCTCCAGCATGTGGCCTCATTACATAGACAGACATTCTCTTTATATATATATATATATATATATATATATATATATATATATATATATATATATATATATATATATATATATATCAATTTACATAAATAAATATTCACTAATATATTCCTTTAAAATTGACACAAGCGGATTAAGGCGTCCTGTACATACCAGTTGCATTGCTCCTGGCAGTATGGGTTCGAGTCACTTCTGGCATGTGAGTTTTCAGTTGCATATAGTCCTGGGGACCATTAAGGCTTGTTCGCATGAATATATATATATATATATATATATATATATATATATATATATATATATATATATATATATATATATATATATATATATATATATATATATATATATATATTTAAAAAATCTGTCATATATGTAAATTAAATAATAAATATTTAATTATTAAATTTAATTTAATTTGTTTTATTAAATATAATTATTTAATAATTTAATAAAATAATAATTTATTAAAAAACATTAATTTGATTACTTATTTAATAAAATTAAATAATAAATAATAAATTAAATATTGATATATACTTGTGTGTCCAGGAGGCCATCTGTGTCCCCTCAGATGGTCTCCCTTATCACAGTTTGTGTCTATGGATGTGTGTCTGTGTGTGTATATCCCTGTGAGTGTCCGGGCGAGTGTGTGTGAGTGTGAGTGTCCCTGTGAGTGTCCGGGTGCGTGTGTGTCCGGTTATACCTGTGGGTCCAGGAGGCCATCTGTGTCCCCTCAGATGGTCTCCCTTATCACAGTCTATGTGTGTGTGTGACTGTGAGTGCCCCTGTGAGTGTTCGGGTGAGGGTGTGTGTGTGAGTGTCCGGGTTTATGTGAGGTTTGGTTCCAGGGAAACATCCTTCCCCCCCCCCCTCCCCATATCTCCTCCCTTATTCCCACCGTGGGTTCGAATCCCAGGTGATTAGACCTGCTCTAGGTCCATGGATCCAAGGTATCCATCCGTGGGCCCAACGGATTTCACCCCTTCCCCACTTTCCAAGTGCCAGGTCAATTCCAGCTATCCAGGGAACCTGTCGAAACAGAGGCAGCTACAGGAGGGGACACACAAATATTTGTGCCCTGCAGTTATACACCCGTTCCGACAGACTCGATCGCAATCTATCCAGATGAGAACACGTTCTCTTCCGACTAGACCACGCTGGAGTCGCTGTATGTCTCGAATTTGAATCCTTTATTTATAGTTAGTATTTTTGGTGAATTAATTGATTTGTTTTAATTTTTTATTGATTTAGGTAGAACGATTTGGGGAGTTGGGGGGGGAGGGGGTGGGGGGGTTGTGTGTGTAATGGATTGTCGAGATCGTGGTTGGTTAGTATTTATCTAGTTGTGTTCACCTAGTTATGCTTGCGAGGGTTGAGCTCTACTCTTTCGGCCCGCCTCTCAACTGTCAATCAATCAATTATTACTAACTAATAAAAAACATTCCACACACACACACCCAGGAAGCAGCCCGTAACAGCTGTCTAACGCCCAGATACATATTTACTGCTAGGTAACTGGGGCATCAGAATGATAGAAACTCTGCTGATTTCCGTTTGTTCCATCACCGTGGGATCGAATGAGCTACGATTACGAGTCGAGAGCGACGTCCACTCAGCTATAAAGCCCCCTAGTTTGTGAATTGGTGCAAAAGATAATTTGGGAGAGGTTAAGGGAAAGGAATGATGTTTGGTGGCTTTGAAAGCTTTGGATGGGAGGGGGGTTGGCAGTTATGAATTAAAATTGTTAATTATTTAAGATAGGATATATATGCAAAAGACGTTGCGAGATATAGTAAGAAAAGTGTTTCTGACTGAGGTTAGGTACTGTGTGATTGACTTGTATGTTAGGAAAAAGAACACTTAATAAAAACGTAGATGATCTTTTGAAATGTTTCTTAACAAATAGTTGCAAATTATTGTGTGAAAAGCATATGGTTCCTCTACCCTACACAAACACACGTGAGCACAATTAGTCCACGCGATTCAGAGAGAGTGAGAGTGAACAGCGAAATAGTAACAAAAAATGTGACAATGAGGGGAAACTATGTCATTCAAACGTTAACCATATAAATTACAGTAACACTAACCGAGCGTCCACATACATATTCCAATCAATTTACATAAATAAACATTCACTAATATATTCCTTTAAAATGAACACACGCAGATAGTTGCAGTACACATGTCAGTTCAAATACTGGTACACATAAACACTCGTCTGTCCATCTTGACAATAGTAGACATGTAACAAAAAATGTGACAATAATGGGAAACTATGTCATTCAAACGTATAAATGTTAACCATATAAATTAAAGTAACACTAATCGCGCGCACACGTACATATGTCAATCAATTTACATAAATACACATTCACTAATGTGTACCTTTAAAATGGACACATACAGATAATTACCGTACACATGTCAGTTCAATTACAGGTACACATACACACACATAGCTTCACGTGTCTGTCGGTCTTGACAATAGTACACATGGATACGCACACAAAACAGTCCATTATCAATTAATATGTGTGTGTGTGTGTATTTATTTTCTCCTTGTATTTACTATATGTATCTGCAGAATCGAGTTATTAGATCATGGACCCCGCCTATCAAATATATGTATTTTTCCTTTTTTTATATCTACTACATCTATTTCTCTCTAACACACACACACACACACAAACTGGAGGCCTACCGTCTAAACGGAGAGAGTTCGTTGGTTATAATCCTAATGGTCCCATATCGAATCTCAGTTGATGCAATAGCAAATCGACAGATATTCTTTACCCTGATTCGCCTGTTCACCGGCTCCCCTCCGACCGGGGAGCCAGTCGGCCGAGCGGACAGCACACTGGACACTAGACTTGTGATCCTGTGGTCCCGGGTTCGATTCCGGGCGCCGCCGAGAAACAATGGGCAGAGTTTCTTTCACCCTGTGCCCCTGTTACCTTGCAGTAAAACAGGTACCTGGGTGTTAGTCAGCTGTCACGGGCTGCTTCCTGGGGGTGGAGGCCTGGTCGAGGACCGGACCGCGGGGACACTAAAGCCCCGAAATCATCTCAAGAAGAACCTCTAGAGATAAGCACAAATGAATCCATCAATGGATCCATCTATCTATCTACTTATAATCTGTCAATCCATCAATCTATCATCCCATAAACCAACCATTTATCATTATATACATTTATATTCCATTTATCCGTCCATCAACTCTTCTGTCTATCCATCCATCTACTCATATGTCTTTCCATCCATCAGATAGAAGGATGCATCTATGCATCCGTCTATCCGTCAATGTATATATTTGGCAATCAATGTAGACATCCATCTATCTACTTATATAAATTTTTCCTTTAATCCCTGTTTCACCTGCACCACTCCCCCCTGTTTCTCCCTCTGCATCCCTGTTTCACCTGCACCACTCCCCCTGTTCCCACATCCCCATCCCTGTTTCACCTGCACCACTCCCCCTGTTCCCCCATCCCCATCCCTGTTTCACCTGCACCACTCCCCCTGTTCCCCCATCCACATCCCTGTTTCACCTGCACCACTCCCCCTGTTCCCCCATCCCCATCCCTGTTTCACCTGCACCACTCCCCCTGTTCCCCCATCCCCATCCCTGTTTCACCTGCACCACTCTCTCTGTTTCTCCCTCTTCATCCCTGTTTCACCTGCACCACTCCCCCTGTTTCTCCTCTTCATCCCTGTTTCATCTGCACCACTCCCCCTGTTCCCCCATCCCCATCCCTGTTTCACCTGTACAGCCCCCCCTGTTCCCCCCTCTTCCTCCCTGTTTCACCTGCACCACTCCCCCTGTTCCCTCTCTTCATTCCACCTCTAAATCCCGTATCCTCCCCCCCCCCACCACCACCTTTGCACCTCTTCCTTTAACTTAAATCAGGACCAATAAACTTCTTTATGTGTTTAATTTAGGTTTTTTCTAGGTACGAAAAAGTCTTCAGCCATCTCAAGCATTATTTTACAATTAACTTTAATTAAATGTGTAGGGGGGGGGGGGGAGTGATAAGAATAATTAATAATTATTCCTAAATCCTTTAGCTAAAGTCAACACTGACCAACCTATGCCCGTTCCCTACCCCAGACCATTCCCTCTACAAATATATTAATTTAGTAATAATAAGCCTTAATAATATATTAATAAATAAATTTTAAAATAAATCTGTTTATGGCTGCAGCCTCCAGCATGTGGCCTCATTACATAGACAGACATTCTCTTTATATATATATATATATATATATGAATGAAAACTCACACCCCAGAAGTGACTCGAACCCATACTCCCAGAAGCAACGCAACTGGTAACTACAGGGCGCCTTAATCCGCTTGACCATCACGGCCGTCAAAAGGAAGTGATAGCCGAGGCTATTTGAGCCACTTCCCCGACGGCAACTCGGATGGTAATCTTGGGCATAGCATTTCACCAAATCACCTCATTCTTTGGGGCACACGTGAGGAACACAAATGCGAACAAGCCTGAATGGTCCCCAGGACTATATGCGAATGAAAACTCACACCCCAGAAGTGACTCGAACCCATACTCCCAGAAGCAACGCAACTGGTAACTACAGGGCGCCTTAATCCGCTTGACCATCACGGCCGTCAAAAGGAAGTGATAGCCGAGGCTATTTGAGCCACTTCCCCGACGGCAACTCGGATGGTAATCTTGGGCATAGCATTTCACCAAATCACCTCATTCTTTGGGGCACACGTGAGGAACACAAATGCGAACAAGCCTGAATGGTCCCCAGGACTATATGCGAATGAAAACTCCTTTTGACGGCCGTGATGGTCAAGCGGATTAAGGCGCCCTGTAGTTACCAGTTGCGTTGCTTCTGGGAGTATGGGTTCGAGTCACTTCTGGGGTGTGAGTTTTCATTCGCATATAGTCCTGGGGACCATTCAGGCTTGTTCGCATTTGTGTTCCTCACGTGTGCCCCAAAGAATGAGGTGATTTGGTGAAATGCTATGCCCAAGATTACCATCCGAGTTGCCGTCGGGGAAGTGGCTCAAATAGCCTCGGCTATCACTTCCTTTTGACGGCCGTGATGGTCAAGCGGATTAAGGCGCCCTGTAGTTACCAGTTGCGTTGCTTCTGGGAGTATGGGTTCGAGTCACTTCTGGGGTGTGAGTTTTCATTCGCATATAGTCCTGGGGACCATTCAGGCTTGTTCGCATATATATATATATATATATATATATATATATATATATATATATATATATATATATATATATATATATCAATTTACATAAATAAATATTCACTAATATATTCCTTTAAAATTGACACAAGCGGATTAAGGCGTCCTGTACATACCAGTTGCATTGCTCCTGGCAGTATGGGTTCGAGTCACTTCTGGCATGTGAGTTTTCAGTTGCATATAGTCCTGGGGACCATTAAGGCTTGTTCGCATGAATATATATATATATATATATATATATATATATATATATATATATATATATATATATATATATATATATATATATATATATATATATATGCACAGACTACCCTATTCCAGTAGCTGAAGTTTAGAACTTTTTAGACACTCAACCCACCAGGAGACTCGAACACTGGCCAACAAGGTGGCAGTTGCATGCTGTATCCACTACGCTATACTTCAAAGCGTAGTGGAGTAATGCTTTGAAGTATAGCGTAGTGGATACAGCATGCAACTGCCACCTTGTTGGCCAGTGTTCGAGTCTCCTGGTGGGTTGAATATATATATATATATATATATATATATATATATATATATATATATATATATATATATATATATATATATATTTAAAAAATCTGTCATATATGTAAATTAAATAATAAATATTTAATTATTAAATTTAATTTAATTTGTTTTATTAAAATAATTATTTAATAATTTAATAAAATAATAATTTATTAAAAAACATTAATTTGATTACTTATTTAATAAAATTAAATAATAAATAATAAATTAAATATTGATATATACTTGTGTGTCCAGGAGGCCATCTGTGTCCCCTCAGATGGTCTCCCTTATCACAGTTTGTGTCTATGGATGTGTGTCTGTGTGTGTATATCCCTGTGAGTGTCCGGGCGAGTGTGTGTGAGTGTGAGTGTCCCTGTGAGTGTCCGGGTGCGTGTGTGTCCGGTTATACCTGTGGGTCCAGGAGGCCATCTGTGTCCCCTCAGATGGTCTCCCTTATCACAGTCTATGTGTGTGTGTGACTGTGAGTGCCCCTGTGAGTGTTCGGGTGAGGGTGTGTGTGTGAGTGTCCGGGTTTATGTGAGGTTTGGTTCCAGGGAAACATCCTTCCCCCCCCCCTCCCCATATCTCCTCCCTTATTCCCACCGTGGGTTCGAATCCCAGGTGATTAGACCTGCTCTAGGTCCATGGATCCAAGGTATCCATCCGTGGGCCCAACGGATTTCACCCCTTCCCCACTTTCCAAGTGCCAGGTCAATTCCAGCTATCCAGGGAACCTGTCGAAACAGAGGCAGCTACAGGAGGGGACACACAAATATTTGTGCCCTGCAGTTATACACCCGTTCCGACAGACTCGATCGCAATCTATCCAGATGAGAACACGTTCTCTTCCGACTAGACCACGCTGGAGTCGCTGTATGTCTCGAATTTGAATCCTTTATTTATAGTTAGTATTTTTGGTGAATTAATTGATTTGTTTTAATTTTTTATTGATTTAGGTAGAACGATTTGGGGAGTTGGGGGGGGAGGGGGTGGGGGGGGTTGTGTGTGTAATGGATTGTCGAGATCGTGGTTGGTTAGTATTTATCTAGTTGTGTTCACCTAGTTATGCTTGCGAGGGTTGAGCTCTACTCTTTCGGCCCGCCTCTCAACTGTCAATCAATCAATTATTACTAACTAATAAAAAACATTCCACACACACACACCCAGGAAGCAGCCCGTAACAGCTGTCTAACGCCCAGATACATATTTACTGCTAGGTAACTGGGGCATCAGAATGATAGAAACTCTGCTGATTTCCGTTTGTTCCATCACCGTGGGATCGAATGACCTACGATTACGAGTCGAGAGCGACGTCCACTCAGCTATAAAGCCCCCTAGTTTGTGAATTGGTGCAAAAGATAATTTGGGAGAGGTTAAGGGAAAGGAATGATGTTTGGTGGCTTTGAAAGCTTTGGATGGGAGGGGGGTTGGCAGTTATGAATTAAAATTGTTAATTATTTAAGATAGGATATATATGCAAAAGACGTTGCGAGATATAGTAAGAAAAGTGTTTCTGACTGAGGTTAGGTACTGTGTGATTGACTTGTATGTTAGGAAAAAGAACACTTAATAAAAACGTAGATGATCTTTTGAAATGTTTCTTAACAAATAGTTGCAAATTATTGTGTGAAAAGCATATGGTTCCTCTACCCTACACAAACACACGTGAGCACAATTAGTCCACGCGATTCAGAGAGAGTGAGAGTGAACAGCGAAATAGTAACAAAAAATGTGACAATGAGGGGAAACTATGTCATTCAAACGTTAACCATATAAATTACAGTAACACTAACCGAGCGTCCACATACATATTCCAATCAATTTACATAAATAAACATTCACTAATATATTCCTTTAAAATGAACACACGCAGATAGTTGCAGTACACATGTCAGTTCAAATACTGGTACACATAAACACTCGTCTGTCCATCTTGACAATAGTAGACATGTAACAAAAAATGTGACAATAATGGGAAACTATGTCATTCAAACGTATAAATGTTAACCATATAAATTAAAGTAACACTAATCGCGCGCACACGTACATATGTCAATCAATTTACATAAATACACATTCACTAATGTGTACCTTTAAAATGGACACATACAGATAATTACCGTACACATGTCAGTTCAATTACAGGTACACATACACACACATAGCTTCACGTGTCTGTCGGTCTTGACAATAGTACACATGGATACGCACACAAAACAGTCCATTATCAATTAATATGTGTGTGTGTGTGTATTTATTTTCTCCTTGTATTTACCATATGTATCTGCAGAATCGAGTTATTAGCTCTTGGACCCCGCCTATCAAATATATGTATTTTTCCTTTTTTTATATCTACTACATATATTTCTCTCTAACACACACACACACACACAAACTGGAGGCCTACCGTCTAAACGGAGAGAGTTCGTTGGTTATAATCCTAATGGTCCCATATCGAATCTCAGTTGATGCAATAGCAAATCGACAGATATTCTTTACCCTGATTCGCCTGTTCACCGGCTCCCCTCCGACCGGGGAGCCAGTCGGCCGAGCGGACAGCACACTGGACACTGGACTTGTGATCCTGTGGTCTCGGGTTCGATTCCGGGCGCCGCCGAGAAACAATGGGCAGAGTTTCTTTCACCCTGTGCCCCTGTTACCTTGCAGTAAAACAGGTACCTGGGTGTTAGTCAGCTGTCACGGGCTGCTTCCTGGGGGTGGAGGCCTGGTCGAGGACCGGACCGCGGGGACACTAAAGCCCCGAAATCATCTCAAGAAGAACCTCAAGAGATAAGCACAAATGAATCCATCAATGGATCCATCTATCTATCTACTTATATCTGTCAATCCATCAATCTATCATCCCATAAACCAACCATTTATCATTATATACATTTATATTCCATTTATCCGTCCATCAACTCTTCTGTCTATCCATCCATCTACTCATATGTCTTTCCATCCATCAGATAGAAGGATGCATCTATGCATCCGTCTATCCGTCAATGTATATATTTGGCAATCAATGTAGACATCCATCTATCTACTTATATAAATTTTCCTTTAATCCCTGTTTCACCTGCACCACTCCCCCCTGTTTCTCCCTCTGCATCCCTGTTTCACCTGCACCACTCCCCCTGTTCCCACATCTCCATCCCTGTTTCACCTGCACCACTCCCCCTGTTCCCCCATCCCCATCCCTGTTTCACCTGCACCACTCCCCCTGTTCCCCCATCCCCATCCCTGTTTCACCTGCACCACTCCCCCTGTTCCCCCATCCCCATCCCTGTTTCACCTGCACCACTCCCCCTGTTCCCCCATCCCCATCCCGGTTTCACCTGCACCACTCTCTCTGTTTCTCCCTCTTCATCCCTGTTTCACCTGCACCACTCCCCCTGTTTCTCCTCTTCATCCCTGTTTCATCTGCACCACTCCCCCTGTTCAACCATCCCCATCCCTGTTTCACCTGTACAGCCCCCCCTGTTCCCCCCTCTTCCTCCCTGTTTCACCTGCACCACACCCCCTGTTCCCTCTCTTCATTCCACCTCTAAATCCCGTATCCTCCCCCCCCACCACCACCTTTGCACCTCTTCCTTTAACTTAAATCAGCTTTAAATAAACTTCTTTATGTGTTTAATTTAGGTTTTTTCTAGGTACGAAAAAGTCTTCAGCCATCTCAAGCATTATTTTACAATTAACTTTAATTAAATTGGTAGGGGGGGGGGGGGGGGGAGTGATAAGAATAATTAATAATTATTCCTAAATCCTTTAGCTAAATTCAACACTGACCAACCTATGCCCGTTCCCTTCCCCAGACCATTCCCTCTACAAATATATTAATTTAGTAATAATAAGCCTTAATAATATATTAATAAATAAATTTTAAAATAAATCTGTTTATGGCTGCAGCCTCCAGCATGTGGCCTCATTACATAGACAGACATTCTCTTTATATATATATATATATATATATATATATATATATATATATATATATATATATATATATATATATATATATATATATATATATATATATATATATATATATATATATATATATATATATCAATTTACATAAATAAATATTCACTAATATATTCCTTTAAAATTGACACAAGCGGATTAAGGCGTCCTGTACATACCAGTTGCATTGCTCCTGGCAGTATGGGTTCGAGTCACTTCTGGCATGTGAGTTTCAGTTGCATATAGTCCTGGGGACCATTAAGGCTTGTTCGCATGAATATATATATATATATATATATATATATATATATATATATATATATATATATATATATATATATATATATATATATATATATATATATATATATATATATATATATATTTAAAAAATCTGTCATATATGTAAATTAAATAATAAATATTTAATTATTAAATTTAATTTAATTTGTTTTATTAATATAATTATTTAATAATTTAATAAAATAATAATTTATTAAAAACATTAATTTGATTACTTATTTAATAAAATTAAATAATAAATAATAAATTAAATATTGATATATACTTGTGTGTCCAGGAGGCCATCTGTGTCCCCTCAGATGGTCTCCCTTATCACAGTTTGTGTCTATGGATGTGTGTCTGTGTGTGTATATCCCTGTGAGTGTCCGGGCGAGTGTGTGTGAGTGTGAGTGTCCCTGTGAGTGTCCGGGTGCGTGTGTGTCCGGTTTTACCTGTGGGTCCAGGAGGCCATCTGTGTCCCCTCAGATGGTCTCCCTTATCACAGTCTATACTCACCTAATTGTGCTTGCGGGGGTTGAGCTTTGGCTCTTTGGTCCCGCCTCTCAACTGTCAATCAACTGGTGTACAGATTCCTGAGCCTACTGGGCTCTATCATACCTACATTTGAAACTGTGTATGGAGTCAGCCTCCACCACATCACTTCCTAGTGCATTCCATTTATTAACTACTCTGACACTGAAAAAATTCTTTCTAACGTCTCTGTGGCTCATCTGGGTACTAAGTTTCCACCTGTGTCCCCTTGTTCGTGTCCCACCCGTGCTGAAGAGTTTGTCTTTGTCCACCCTGTCAATTCCCCTGAGAATTTTGTAGGTGGTTATCATGTCTCCCCTTACTCTTCTGTTTTCCAGGGATGTGAGGTTCAGCTCCTTTAGCCTTTCCTCGTAGCTCAATCCTCTCAGTTCCGGGACGAGCCTGGTGGCATACCGCTGAATCTTCTCTAACTTTGTCTATGTGTGTGTGTGAGTGTGAGTGCCCCTGTGAGTGTTCGGGTGAGGGTGTGTGTGTGAGTGTCCGGGTTTATGTGAGGTTTGGTTCCAGGGAAACATCCTTCCCCCCCCCTCCCCATATCTCCTCCCTTATTCCCACCGTGGGTTCGAATCCCAGGTGATTAGACCTGCTCTAGGTCCATGGATCCAAGGTATCCATCCGTG
Organism: Procambarus clarkii; assembly: GCF_040958095.1. Classification (NCBI taxonomy): domain Eukaryota; kingdom Metazoa; phylum Arthropoda; class Malacostraca; order Decapoda; family Cambaridae; genus Procambarus; species Procambarus clarkii. The sequence goes on from NW_027189254.1 coordinate 266,309, forward strand.
GGCCCAACGGATTTCACCCCTTCCCCACTTTCCAAGTGCCAGGTCAATTCCAGCTATCCAGGGAACCTGTCGAAACAGAGGCAGCTACAGGAGGGGACACACAAATATTTGTGCCCTGCAGTTATACACCCGTTCCGACAGACTCGATCGCAATCTATCCAGATGAGAACACGTTCTCTTCCGACTAGACCACGCTGGAGTCGCTGTATGTCTCGAATTTGAATCCTTTATTTATAGTTAGTATTTTTGGTGAATTAATTGATTTGTTTTAATTTTTTATTGATTTAGGTAGAACGATTTGGGGAGTTGGGGGGGAGGGGGTGGGGGGGTTGTGTGTGTAATGGATTGTCGAGATCGTGGTTGGTTAGTATTTATCTAGTTGTGTTCACCTAGTTATGCTTGCGAGGGTTGAGCTCTACTCATTCGGCCCGCCTCTCAACTGTCAATCAATCAATTATTACTAACTAATAAAAAACATTCCACACACACACACCCAGGAAGCAGCCCGTAACAGCTGTCTAACGCCCAGATACATATTTACTGCTAGGTAACTGGGGCATCAGAATGATAGAAACTCTGCTGATTTCCGTTTGTTCCATCACCGTGGGATCGAATGAGCTACGATTACGAGTCGAGAGCGACGTCCACTCAGCTATAAAGCCCCCTAGTTTGTGAATTGGTGCAAAAGATAATTTGGGAGAGGTTAAGGGAAAGGAATGATGTTTGGTGGCTTTGAAAGCTTTGGATGGGAGGGGGGTTGGCAGTTATGAATTAAAATTGTTAATTATTTAAGATAGGATATATATGCAAAAGACGTTGCGAGATATAGTAAGAAAAGTGTTTCTGACTGAGGTTAGGTACTGTGTGATTGACTTGTATGTTAGGAAAAAGAACACTTAATAAAAACGTAGATGATCTTTTGAAATGTTTCTTAACAAATAGTTGCAAATTATTGTGTGAAAAGCATATGGTTCCTCTACCCTACACAAACACACGTGAGCACAATTAGTCCACGCGATTCAGAGAGAGTGAGAGTGAACAGCGAAATAGTAACAAAAAATGTGACAATGAGGGGAAACTATGTCATTCAAACGTTAACCATATAAATTACAGTAACACTAACCGAGCGTCCACATACATATTCCAATCAATTTACATAAATAAACATTCACTAATATATTCCTTTAAAATGAACACACGCAGATAGTTGCAGTACACATGTCAGTTCAAATACTGGTACACATAAACACTCGTCTGTCCATCTTGACAATAGTAGACATGTAACAAAAAATGTGACAATAATGGGAAACTATGTCATTCAAACGTATAAATGTTAACCATATAAATTAAAGTAACACTAATCGCGCGCACACGTACATATGTCAATCAATTTACATAAATACACATTCACTAATGTGTACCTTTAAAATGGACACATACAGATAATTACCGTACACATGTCAGTTCAATTACAGGTACACATACACACACATAGCTTCACGTGTCTGTCGGTCTTGACAATAGTACACATGGATACGCACACAAAACAGTCCATTATCAATTAATATGTGTGTGTGTGTGTATTTATTTTCTCCTTGTATTTACTATATGTATCTGCAGAATCGAGTTATTAGCTCTTGGACCCCGCCTATCAAATATATGTATTTTTCCTTTTTTTATATCTACTACATCTATTTCTCTCTAACACACACACACACACACAAACTGGAGGCCTACCGTCTAAACGGAGAGAGTTCGTTGGTTATAATCCTAATGGTCCCATATCGAATCTCAGTTGATGCAATAGCAAATCGACAGATATTCTTTACCCTGATTCGCCTGTTCACCGGCTCCCCTCCGACCGGGGAGCCAGTCGGCCGAGCGGACAGCACACTGGACACTGGACTTGTGATCCTGTGGTCTCGGGTTCGATTCCGGGCGCCGCCGAGAAACAATGGGCAGAGTTTCTTTCACCCTGTGCCCCTGTTACCTTGCAGTAAAACAGGTACCTGGGTGTTAGTCAGCTGTCACGGGCTGCTTCCTGGGGGTGGAGGCCTGGTCGAGGACCGGACCGCGGGGACACTAAAGCCCCGAAATCATCTCAAGAAGAACCTCAAGAGATAAGCACAAATGAATCCATCAATGGATCCATCTATCTATCTACTTATATCTGTCAATCCATCAATCTATCATCCCATAAACCAACCATTTATCATTATATACATTTATATTCCATTTATCCGTCCATCAACTCTTCTGTCTATCCATCCATCTACTCATATGTCTTTCCATCCATCAGATAGAAGGATGCATCTATGCATCCGTCTATCCGTCAATGTATATATTTGGCAATCAATGTAGACATCCATCTATCTACTTATATAAATTTTCCTTTAATCCCTGTTTCACCTGCACCACTCCCCCCTGTTTCTCCCTCTGCATCCCTGTTTCACCTGCACCACTCCCCCTGTTCCCACATCTCCATCCCTGTTTCACCTGCACCACTCCCCCTGTTCCCCCATCCCCATCCCTGTTTCACCTGCACCACTCCCCCTGTTCCCCCATCCCCATCCCTGTTTCACCTGCACCACTCCCCCTGTTCCCCCATCCCCATCCCTGTTTCACCTGCACCACTCCCCCTGTTCCCCCATCCCCATCCCGGTTTCACCTGCACCACTCTCTCTGTTTCTCCCTCTTCATCCCTGTTTCACCTGCACCACTCCCCCTGTTTCTCCTCTTCATCCCTGTTTCATCTGCACCACTCCCCCTGTTCAACCATCCCCATCCCTGTTTCACCTGTACAGCCCCCCCTGTTCCCCCCTCTTCCTCCCTGTTTCACCTGCACCACTCCCCCTGTTCCCTCTCTTCATTCCACCTCTAAATCCCGTATCCTCCCCCCCCACCACCACCTTTGCACCTCTTCCTTTAACTTAAATCAGCTTTAAATAAACTTCTTTATGTGTTTAATTTAGGTTTTTTCTAGGTACGAAAAAGTCTTCAGCCATCTCAAGCATTATTTTACAATTAACTTTAATTAAATTGGTAGGGGGGGGGGGGAGTGATAAGAATAATTAATAATTATTCCTAAATCCTTTAGCTAAATTCAACACTGACCAACCTATGCCCGTTCCCTACCCCAGACCATTCCCTCTACAAATATATTAATTTAGTAATAATAAGCCTTAATAATATATTAATAAATAAATTTTAAAATAAATCTGTTTATGGCTGCAGCCTCCAGCATGTGGCCTCATTACATAGACAGACATTCTCTTTATATATATATATATATATATATATATATATATATATATATATATATATATATATATATATATATATATATATATATCAATTTACATAAATAAATATTCACTAATATATTCCTTTAAAATTGACACAAGCGGATTAAGGCGTCCTGTACATACCAGTTGCATTGCTCCTGGCAGTATGGGTTCGAGTCACTTCTGGCATGTGAGTTTCAGTTGCATATAGTCCTGGGGACCATTAAGGCTTGTTCGCATGAATATATATATATATATATATATATATATATATATATATATATATATATATATATATATATATATATATATATATATATATATATATATATATATATATATATATATATATATATATATATATATATATATATATATATATATATATATATATATATATATATATATATTTAAAAAATCTGTCATATATGTAAATTAAATAATAAATATTTAATTATTAAATTTAATTTAATTTGTTTTATTAATATAATTATTTAATAATTTAATAAAATAATAATTTATTAAAAACATTAATTTGATTACTTATTTAATAAAATTAAATAATAAATAATAAATTAAATATTGATATATACTTGTGTGTCCAGGAGGCCATCTGTGTCCCCTCAGATGGTCTCCCTTATCACAGTTTGTGTCTATGGATGTGTGTCTGTGTGTGTATATCCCTGTGAGTGTCCGGGCGAGTGTGTGTGAGTGTGAGTGTCCCTGTGAGTGTCCGGGTGCGTGTGTGTCCGGTTTTACCTGTGGGTCCAGGAGGCCATCTGTGTCCCCTCAGATGGTCTCCCTTATCACAGTCTATACTCACCTAATTGTGCTTGCGGGGGTTGAGCTTTGGCTCTTTGGTCCCGCCTCTCAACTGTCAATCAACTGGTGTACAGATTCCTGAGCCTACTGGGCTCTATCATACCTACATTTGAAACTGTGTATGGAGTCAGCCTCCACCACATCACTTCCTAGTGCATTCCATTTATTAACTACTCTGACACTGAAAAAATTCTTTCTAACGTCTCTGTGGCTCATCTGGGTACTAAGTTTCCACCTGTGTCCCCTTGTTCGTGTCCCACCCGTGCTGAAGAGTTTGTCTTTGTCCACCCTGTCAATTCCCCTGAGAATTTTGTAGGTGGTTATCATGTCTCCCCTTACTCTTCTGTTTTCCAGGGATGTGAGGTTCAGCTCCTTTAGCCTTTCCTCGTAGCTCAATCCTCTCAGTTCCGGGACGAGCCTGGTGGCATACCGCTGAATCTTCTCTAACTTTGTCTATGTGTGTGTGTGAGTGTGAGTGCCCCTGTGAGTGTTCGGGTGAGGGTGTGTGTGTGAGTGTCCGGGTTTATGTGAGGTTTGGTTCCAGGGAAACATCCTTCCCCCCCCCCCTCCCCATATCTCCTCCCTTATTCCCACCGTGGGTTCGAATCCCAGGTGATTAGACCTGCTCTAGGTCCATGGATCCAAGGTATCCATCCGTGGGCCCAACGGATTTCACCCCTTCCCCACTTTCCAAGTGCCAGGTCAATTCCAGCTATCCAGGGAACCTGTCGAAACAGAGGCAGCTACAGGAGGGGACACACAAATATTTGTGCCCTGCAGTTATACACCCGTTCCGACAGACTCGATCGCAATCTATCCAGATGAGAACACGTTCTCTTCCGACTAGACCACGCTGGAGTCGCTGTATGTCTCGAATTTGAATCCTTTATTTATAGTTAGTATTTTTGGTGAATTAATTGATTTGTTTTAATTTTTTATTGATTTAGGTAGAACGATTTGGGGAGTTGGGGGGGAGGGGGTGGGGGGGTTGTGTGTGTAATGGATTGTCGAGATCGTGGTTGGTTAGTATTTATCTAGTTGTGTTCACCTAGTTATGCTTGCGAGGGTTGAGCTCTACTCTTTCGGCCCGCCTCTCAACTGTCAATCAATCAATTATTACTAACTAATAAAAAACATTCCACACACACACACCCAGGAAGCAGCCCGTAACAGCTGTCTAACGCCCAGATACATATTTACTGCTAGGTAACTGGGGCATCAGAATGATAGAAACTCTGCTGATTTCCGTTTGTTCCATCACCGTGGGATCGAATGAGCTACGATTACGAGTCGAGAGCGACGTCCACTCAGCTATAAAGCCCCCTAGTTTGTGAATTGGTGCAAAAGATAATTTGGGAGAGGTTAAGGGAAAGGAATGATGTTTGGTGGCTTTGAAAGCTTTGGATGGGAGGGGGGTTGGCAGTTATGAATTAAAATTGTTAATTATTTAAGATAGGATATATATGCAAAAGACGTTGCGAGATATAGTAAGAAAAGTGTTTCTGACTGAGGTTAGGTACTGTGTGATTGACTTGTATGTTAGGAAAAAGAACACTTAATAAAAACGTAGATGATCTTTTGAAATGTTTCTTAACAAATAGTTGCAAATTATTGTGTGAAAAGCATATGGTTCCTCTACCCTACACAAACACACGTGAGCACAATTAGTCCACGCGATTCAGAGAGAGTGAGAGTGAACAGCGAAATAGTAACAAAAAATGTGACAATGAGGGGAAACTATGTCATTCAAACGTTAACCATATAAATTACAGTAACACTAACCGAGCGTCCACATACATATTCCAATCAATTTACATAAATAAACATTCACTAATATATTCCTTTAAAATGAACACACGCAGATAGTTGCAGTACACATGTCAGTTCAAATACTGGTACACATAAACACTCGTCTGTCCATCTTGACAATAGTAGACATGTAACAAAAAATGTGACAATAATGGGAAACTATGTCATTCAAACGTATAAATGTTAACCATATAAATTAAAGTAACACTAATCGCGCGCACACGTACATATGTCAATCAATTTACATAAATACACATTCACTAATGTGTACCTTTAAAATGGACACATACAGATAATTACCGTACACATGTCAGTTCAATTACAGGTACACATACACACACATAGCTTCACGTGTCTGTCGGTCTTGACAATAGTACACATGGATACGCACACAAAACAGTCCATTATCAATTAATATGTGTGTGTGTGTGTATTTATTTTCTCCTTGTATTTACTATATGTATCTGCAGAATCGAGTTATTAGCTCTTGGACCCCGCCTATCAAATATATGTATTTTTCCTTTTTTTATATCTACTACATCTATTTCTCTCTAACACACACACACACACACAAACTGGAGGCCTACCGTCTAAACGGAGAGAGTTCGTTGGTTATAATCCTAATGGTCCCATATCGAATCTCAGTTGATGCAATAGCAAATCGACAGATATTCTTTACCCTGATTCGCCTGTTCACCGGCTCCCCTCCGACCGGGGAGCCAGTCGGCCGAGCGGACAGCACACTGGACACTAGACTTGTGATCCTGTGGTCCCGGGTTCGATTCCGGGCGCCGCCGAGAAACAATGGGCAGAGTTTCTTTCACCCTGTGCCCCTGTTACCTTGCAGTAAAACAGGTACCTGGGTGTTAGTCAGCTGTCACGGGCTGCTTCCTGGGGGTGGAGGCCTGGTCGAGGACCGGACCGCGGGGACACTAAAGCCCCGAAATCATCTCAAGAAGAACCTCAAGAGATAAGCACAAATGAATCCATCAATGGATCCATCTATCTATCTACTTAAATCTGTCAATCCATCAATCTATCATCCCATAAACCAACCATTTATCATTATATACATTTATATTCCATTTATCCGTCCATCAACTCTTCTGTCTATCCATCCATCTACTCATATGTCTTTCCATCCATCAGATAGAAGGATGCATCTATGCATCCGTCTATCCGTCAATGTATATATTTGGCAATCAATGTAGACATCCATCTATCTACTTATATAAATTTTCCTTTAATCCCTGTTTCACCTGCACCACTCCCCCCTGTTTCTCCCTCTGCATCCCTGTTTCACCTGCACCACTCCCCCTGTTCCCACATCCCCATCCCTGTTTCACCTGCACCACTCCCCCTGTTCCCCCATCCCCATCCCTGTTTCACCTGCACCACTCCCCCTGTTCCCCCATCCACATCCCTGTTTCACCTGCACCACTCCCCCTGTTCCCCCATCCCCATCCCTGTTTCACCTGCACCACTCCCCCTGTTCCCCCATCCCCATCCCTGTTTCACCTGCACCACTCTCTCTGTTTCTCCCTCTTCATCCCTGTTTCACCTGCACCACTCCCCCTGTTTCTCCTCTTCATCCCTGTTTCATCTGCACCACTCCCCCTGTTCCCCCATCCCCATCCCTGTTTCACCTGTACAGCCCCCCCTGTTCCCCCCTCTTCCTCCCTGTTTCACCTGCACCACTCCCCCTGTTCCCTCTCTTCATTCCACCTCTAAATCCCGTATCCTCCCCCCCCCCCCACCACCACCTTTGCACCTCTTCCTTTAACTTAAATCAGGACCAATAAACTTCTTTATGTGTTTAATTTAGGTTTTTTCTAGGTACGAAAAAGTCTTCAGCCATCTCAAGCATTATTTTACAATTAACTTTAATTAAATTGGTAGGGGGGGGGGAGTGATAAGAATAATTAATAATTATTCCTAAATCCTTTAGCTAAAGTCAACACTGACCAACCTATGCCCGTTCCCTACCCCAGACCATTCCCTCTACAAATATATTAATTTAGTAATAATAAGCCTTAATAATATATTAATAAATAAATTTTAAAATAAATCTGTTTATGGCTGCAGCCTCCAGCATGTGGCCTCATTACATAGACAGACATTCTCTTTATATATATATATATATATATATATATATATATATATATATATATATATATATATATATATATATATATATATATATATATATATATATATATATCAATTTACATAAATAAATATTCACTAATATATTCCTTTAAAATTGACACAAGCGGATTAAGGCGTCCTGTACATACCAGTTGCATTGCTCCTGGCAGTATGGGTTCGAGTCACTTCTGGCATGTGAGTTTTCAGTTGCATATAGTCCTGGGGACCATTAAGGCTTGTTCGCATGAATATATATATATATATATATATATATATATATATATATATATATATATATATATATACATATATATATATATATATATATATATATATATATATATATATATATATATATATATATATATATATATATATTTAAAAAATCTGTCATATATGTAAATTAAATAATAAATATTTAATTATTAAATTTAATTTAATTTGTTTTATTAAAATAATTATTTAATAATTTAATAAAATAATAATTTATTAAAAAACATTAATTTGATTACTTATTTAATAAAATTAAATAATAAATAATAAATTAAATATTGATATATACTTGTGTGTCCAGGAGGCCATCTGTGTCCCCTCAGATGGTCTCCCTTATCACAGTTTGTGTCTATGGATGTGTGTCTGTGTGTGTATATCCCTGTGAGTGTCCGGGCGAGTGTGTGTGAGTGTGAGTGTCCCTGTGAGTGTCCGGGTGCGTGTGTGTCCGGTTATACCTGTGGGTCCAGGAGGCCATCTGTGTCCCCTCAGATGGTCTCCCTTATCACAGTCTATGTGTGTGTGTGACTGTGAGTGCCCCTGTGAGTGTTCGGGTGAGGGTGTGTGTGTGAGTGTCCGGGTTTATGTGAGGTTTGGTTCCAGGGAAACATCCTTCCCCCCCCCCTCCCCATATCTCCTCCCTTATTCCCACCGTGGGTTCGAATCCCAGGTGATTAGACCTGCTCTAGGTCCATGGATCCAAGGTATCCATCCGTGGGCCCAACGGATTTCACCCCTTCCCCACTTTCCAAGTGCCAGGTCAATTCCAGCTATCCAGGGAACCTGTCGAAACAGAGGCAGCTACAGGAGGGGACACACAAATATTTGTGCCCTGCAGTTATACACCCGTTCCGACAGACTCGATCGCAATCTATCCAGATGAGAACACGTTCTCTTCCGACTAGACCACGCTGGAGTCGCTGTATGTCTCGAATTTGAATCCTTTATTTATAGTTAGTATTTTTGGTGAATTAATTGATTTGTTTTAATTTTTTATTGATTTAGGTAGAACGATTTGGGGAGTTGGGGGGGGAGGGGGTGGGGGGGTTGTGTGTGTAATGGATTGTCGAGATCGTGGTTGGTTAGTATTTATCTAGTTGTGTTCACCTAGTTATGCTTGCGAGGGTTGAGCTCTACTCTTTCGGCCCGCCTCTCAACTGTCAATCAATCAATTATTACTAACTAATAAAAAACATTCCACACACACACACCCAGGAAGCAGCCCGTAACAGCTGTCTAACGCCCAGATACATATTTACTGCTAGGTAACTGGGGCATCAGAATGATAGAAACTCTGCTGATTTCCGTTTGTTCCATCACCGTGGGATCGAATGAGCTACGATTACGAGTCGAGAGCGACGTCCACTCAGCTATAAAGCCCCCTAGTTTGTGAATTGGTGCAAAAGATAATTTGGGAGAGGTTAAGGGAAAGGAATGATGTTTGGTGGCTTTGAAAGCTTTGGATGGGAGGGGGGTTGGCAGTTATGAATTAAAATTGTTAATTATTTAAGATAGGATATATATGCAAAAGACGTTGCGAGATATAGTAAGAAAAGTGTTTCTGACTGAGGTTAGGTACTGTGTGATTGACTTGTATGTTAGGAAAAAGAACACTTAATAAAAACGTAGATGATCTTTTGAAATGTTTCTTAACAAATAGTTGCAAATTATTGTGTGAAAAGCATATGGTTCCTCTACCCTACACAAACACACGTGAGCACAATTAGTCCACGCGATTCAGAGAGAGTGAGAGTGAACAGCGAAATAGTAACAAAAAATGTGACAATGAGGGGAAACTATGTCATTCAAACGTTAACCATATAAATTACAGTAACACTAACCGAGCGTCCACATACATATTCCAATCAATTTACATAAATAAACATTCACTAATATATTCCTTTAAAATGAACACACGCAGATAGTTGCAGTACACATGTCAGTTCAAATACTGGTACACATAAACACTCGTCTGTCCATCTTGACAATAGTAGACATGTAACAAAAAATGTGACAATAATGGGAAACTATGTCATTCAAACGTATAAATGTTAACCATATAAATTAAAGTAACACTAATCGCGCGCACACGTACATATGTCAATCAATTTACATAAATACACATTCACTAATGTGTACCTTTAAAATGGACACATACAGATAATTACCGTACACATGTCAGTTCAATTACAGGTACACATACACACACATAGCTTCACGTGTCTGTCGGTCTTGACAATAGTACACATGGATACGCACACAAAACAGTCCATTATCAATTAATATGTGTGTGTGTGTGTGTATTTATTTTCTCCTTGTATTTACTATATGTATCTGCAGAATCGAGTTATTAGCTCTTGGACCCCGCCTATCAAATATATGTATTTTTCCTTTTTTTATATCTACTACATCTATTTCTCTCTAACACACACACACACACACAAACTGGAGGCCTACCGTCTAAACGGAGAGAGTTCGTTGGTTATAATCCTAATGGTCCCATATCGAATCTCAGTTGATGCAATAGCAAATCGACAGATATTCTTTACCCTGATTCGCCTGTTCACCGGCTCCCCTCCGACCGGGGAGCCAGTCGGCCGAGCGGACAGCACACTGGACACTAGACTTGTGATCCTGTGGTCCCGGGTTCGATTCCGGGCGCCGCCGAGAAACAATGGGCAGAGTTTCTTTCACCCTGTGCCCCTGTTACCTTGCAGTAAAACAGGTACCTGGGTGTTAGTCAGCTGTCACGGGCTGCTTCCTGGGGGTGGAGGCCTGGTCGAGGACCGGACCGCGGGGACACTAAAGCCCCGAAATCATCTCAAGAAGAACCTCAAGAGATAAGCACAAATGAATCCATCAATGGATCCATCTATCTATCTACTTAAATCTGTCAATCCATCAATCTATCATCCCATAAACCAACCATTTATCATTATATACATTTATATTCCATTTATCCGTCCATCAACTCTTCTGTCTATCCATCCATCTACTCATATGTCTTTCCATCCATCAGATAGAAGGATGCATCTATGCATCCGTCTATCCGTCAATGTATATATTTGGCAATCAATGTAGACATCCATCTATCTACTTATATAAATTTTCCTTTAATCCCTGTTTCACCTGCACCACTCCCCCCTGTTTCTCCCTCTGTATCCCTGTTTCACCTGCACCACTCCCCCTGTTCCCACATCCCTATCCCTGTTTCACCTGCACCACTCCCCCTGTTCCCCCATCCCCATCCCTGTTTCACCTGCACCCCTCCCCCTGTTCCCCCATCCCCATCCCTGTTTCACCTGCACCACTCCCCCTGTTCCCCCATCCCCATCCCTGTTTCACCTGCACCACTCCCCCTGTTCCCCCATCCCCATCCCTGTTTCACCTGCACCACTCTCTCTGTTTCTCCCTCTTCATCCCTGTTTCACCTGCACCACTCCCCCTGTTTCTCCTCTTCATCCCTGTTTCATCTGCACCACTCCCCCTGTTCCCCCATCCCCATCCCTGTTTCACCTGTACAGCCCGCCCTGTTCCCCCCTCTTCCTCCCTGTTTCACCTGCACCACTCCCCCTGTTCCCTCTCTTCATTCCACCTCTAAATCCCGTATCCTCCCCCCCCCACCACCACCACCTTTGCACCTCTTCCTTTAACTTAAATCAGGACCAATAAACTTCTTTATGTGTTTAATTTAGGTTTTTTCTAGGTACGAAAAAGTCTTCAGCCATCTCAAGCATTATTTTACAATTAACTTTAATTAAATTGGTAGGGGGGGGGGGAGTGATAAGAATAATTAATAATTATTCCTAAATCCTTTAGCTAAAGTCAACACTGACCAACCTATGCCCGTTCCCTACCCCAGACCATTCCCTCTACAAATATATTAATTTAGTAATAATAAGCCTTAATAATATATTAATAAATAAATTTTAAAATAAATCTGTTTATGGCTGCAGCCTCCAGCATGTGGCCTCATTACATAGACAGACATTCTCTTTATATATATATATATATATATATATATATATATATATATATATATATATATATATATATATATATATATATATATATATATATATATATATCAATTTACATAAATATATATATATATACATATATATATATATATATATATATATATATATATATATATATATATATATCAATTTACATAAATAAATATTCACTAATATATTCCTTTAAATTTGACACAAGCGGATTAAGGCGTCCTGTACATACCAGTTGCATTGCTCCTGGCAGTATGGGTTCGAGTCACTTCTGGCATGTGAGTTTTCAGTTGCATATAGTCCTGGGGACCATTAAGGCTTGTTCGCATGAATATATATATATATATATATATATATATATATATATATATATATATATATATATATATATATATATATATATATATATATTTAAAAAATCTGTCATATATGTAAATTAAATAATAAATATTTAATTATTAAATTTAATTTAATTTGTTTTATTAATATAATTATTTAATAATTTAATAAAATAATAATTTATTAAAAAACATTAATTTGATTACTTATTTAATAAAATTAAATAATAAATAATAAATTAAATATTGATATATACTTGTGTGTCCAGGAGGCCATCTGTGTCCCCTCAGATGGTCTCCCTTATCACAGTTTGTGTCTATGGATGTGTGTCTGTGTGTGTATATCCCTGTGAGTGTCCGGGCGAGTGTGTGTGAGTGTGAGTGTCCCTGTGAGTGTCCGGGTGCGTGTGTGTCCGGTTATACCTGTGGGTCCAGGAGGCCATCTGTGTCCCCTCAGATGGTCTCCCTTATCACAGTCTATGTGTGTGTGTGAGTGTGAGTGCCCCTGTGAGTGTTCGGGTGAGGGTGTGTGTGTGAGTGTCCTGGGTTTATGTGAGGTTTGGTTCCAGGGAAACATCCTTCCCCCCCCCCCCTCCCCATATCTCCTCCCTTATTCCCACCGTGGGTTCGAATCCCAGGTGATTAGACCTGCTCTAGGTCCATGGATCCAAGGTATCCATCCGTGGGCCCAACGGATTTCACCCCTTCCCCACTTTCCAAGTGCCAGGTCAATTCCAGCTATCCAGGGAACCTGTCGAAACAGAGGCAGCTACAGGAGGGGACACACAAATATTTGTGCCCTGCAGTTATACACCCGTTCCGACAGACTCGATCGCAATCTATCCAGATGAGAACACGTTCTCTTCCGACTAGACCACGCTGGAGTCGCTGTATGTCTCGAATTTGAATCCTTTATTTATAGTTAGTATTTTTGGTGAATTAATTGATTTGTTTTAATTTTTTATTGATTTAGGTAGAACGATTTGGGGAGTTGGGGGGGGAGGGGGTGGGGGGGTTGTGTGTGTAATGGATTGTCGAGATCGTGGTTGGTTAGTATTTATCTAGTTGTGTTCACCTAGTTATGCTTGCGAGGGTTGAGCTCTACTCTTTCGGCCCGCCTCTCAACTGTCAATCAATCAATTATTACTAACTAATAAAAAACATTCCACACACACACACCCAGGAAGCAGCCCGTAACAGCTGTCTAACGCCCAGATACATATTTACTGCTAGGTAACTGGGGCATCAGAATGATAGAAACTCTGCTGATTTCCGTTTGTTCCATCACCGTGGGATCGAATGAGCTACGATTACGAGTCGAGAGCGACGTCCACTCAGCTATAAAGCCCCCTAGTTTGTGAATTGGTGCAAAAGATAATTTGGGAGAGGTTAAGGGAAAGGAATGATGTTTGGTGGCTTTGAAAGCTTTGGATGGGAGGGGGGTTGGCAGTTATGAATTAAAATTGTTAATTATTTAAGATAGGATATATATGCAAAAGACGTTGCGAGATATAGTAAGAAAAGTGTTTCTGACTGAGGTTAGGTACTGTGTGATTGACTTGTATGTTAGGAAAAAGAACACTTAATAAAAACGTAGATGATCTTTTGAAATGTTTCTTAACAAATAGTTGCAAATTATTGTGTGAAAAGCATATGGTTCCTCTACCCTACACAAACACACGTGAGCACAATTAGTCCACGCGATTCAGAGAGAGTGAGAGTGAACAGCGAAATAGTAACAAAAAATGTGACAATGAGGGGAAACTATGTCATTCAAACGTTAACCATATAAATTACAGTAACACTAACCGAGCGTCCACATACATATTCCAATCAATTTACATAAATAAACATTCACTAATATATTCCTTTAAAATGAACACACGCAGATAGTTGCAGTACACATGTCAGTTCAAATACTGGTACACATAAACACTCGTCTGTCCATCTTGACAATAGTAGACATGTAACAAAAAATGTGACAATAATGGGAAACTATGTCATTCAAACGTATAAATGTTAACCATATAAATTAAAGTAACACTAATCGCGCGCACACGTACATATGTCAATCAATTTACATAAATACACATTCACTAATGTGTACCTTTAAAATGGACACATACAGATAATTACCGTACACATGTCAGTTCAATTACAGGTACACATACACACACATAGCTTCACGTGTCTGTCGGTCTTGACAATAGTACACATGGATACGCACACAAAACAGTCCATTATCAATTAATATGTGTGTGTGTGTGTATTTATTTTCTCCTTGTATTTACTATATGTATCTGCAGAATCGAGTTATTAGCTCTTGGACCCCGCCTATCAAATATATGTATTTTTCCTTTTTTTATATCTACTACATCTATTTCTCTCTAACACACACACACACACACAAACTGGAGGCCTACCGTCTAAACGGAGAGAGTTCGTTGGTTATAATCCTAATGGTCCCATATCGAATCTCAGTTGATGCAATAGCAAATCGACAGATATTCTTTACCCTGATTCGCCTGTTCACCGGCTCCCCTCCGACCGGGGAGCCAGTCGGCCGAGCGGACAGCACACTGGACACTAGACTTGTGATCCTGTGGTCCCGGGTTCGATTCCGGGCGCCGCCGAGAAACAATGGGCAGAGTTTCTTTCACCCTGTGCCCCTGTTACCTTGCAGTAAAACAGGTACCTGGGTGTTAGTCAGCTGTCACGGGCTGCTTCCTGGGGGTGGAGGCCTGGTCGAGGACCGGACCGCGGGGACACTAAAGCCCCGAAATCATCTCAAGAAGAACCTCAAGAGATAAGCACAAATGAATCCATCAATGGATCCATCTATCTATCTACTTAAATCTGTCAATCCATCAATCTATCATCCCATAAACCAACCATTTATCATTATATACATTTATATTCCATTTATCCGTCCATCAACTCTTCTGTCTATCCATCCATCTACTCATATGTCTTTCCATCCATCAGATAGAAGGATGCATCTATGCATCCGTCTATCCGTCAATGTATATATTTGGCAATCAATGTAGACATCCATCTATCTACTTATATAAATTTTCCTTTAATCCCTGTTTCACCTGCACCACTCCCCCCTGTTTCTCCCTCTGCATCCCTGTTTCACCTGCACCACTCCCCCTGTTCCCACATCCCCATCCCTGTTTCACCTGCACCACTCCCCCTGTTCCCCCATCCCCATCCCTGTTTCACCTGCACCACTCCCCCTGTTCCCCCATCCCCATCCCTGTTTCACCTGCACCACTCCCCCTGTTCCCCCATCCCCATCCCTGTTTCACCTGCACCACTCCCCCTGTTCCCCCATCCCCATCCCTGTTTCACCTGCACCACTCTCTCTGTTTCTCCCTCTTCATCCCTGTTTCACCTGCACCACTCCCCCTGTTTCTCCTCTTCATCCCTGTTTCATCTGCACCACTCCCCCTGTTCCCCCATCCCCATCCCTGTTTCACCTGTACAGCCCGCCCTGTTCCCCCCTCTTCCTCCCTGTTTCACCTGCACCACTCCCCCTGTTCCCTCTCTTCATTCCACCTCTAAATCCCGTATCCTCCCCCCCCCCACCACCACCACCTTTGCACCTCTTCCTTTAACTTAAATCAGGACCAATAAACTTCTTTATGTGTTTAATTTAGGTTTTTTCTAGGTACGAAAAAGTCTTCAGCCATCTCAAGCATTATTTTACAATTAACTTTAATTAAATTGGTAGGGGGGGGGGAGTGATAAGAATAATTAATAATTATTCCTAAATCCTTTAGCTAAAGTCAACACTGACCAACCTATGCCCGTTCCCTACCCCAGACCATTCCCTCTACAAATATATTAATTTAGTAATAATAAGCCTTAATAATATATTAATAAATAAATTTTAAAATAAATCTGTTTATGGCTGCAGCCTCCAGCATGTGGCCTCATTACATAGACAGACATTCTCTTTATATATATATATATATATATATATATATATATATATATATATATATATATATATATATATATATATATATATATATATATATATATATATCAATTTACATAAATATATATATATATACATATATATATATATATATATATATATATATATATATATATATCAATTTACATAAATAAATATTCACTAATATATTCCTTTAAAATTGACACAAGCGGATTAAGGCGTCCTGTACATACCAGTTGCATTGCTCCTGGCAGTATGGGTTCGAGTCACTTCTGGCATGTGAGTTTTCAGTTGCATATAGTCCTGGGGACCATTAAGGCTTGTTCGCATGAATATATATATATATATATATATATATATATATATATATATATATATATATATATATATATATATATATATATATATATTTAAAAAATCTGTCATATATGTAAATTAAATAATAAATATTTAATTATTAAATTTAATTTAATTTGTTTTATTAATATAATTATTTAATAATTTAATAAAATAATAATTTATTAAAAAACATTAATTTGATTACTTATTTAATAAAATTAAATAATAAATAATAAATTAAATATTGATATATACTTGTGTGTCCAGGAGGCCATCTGTGTCCCCTCAGATGGTCTCCCTTATCACAGTTTGTGTCTATGGATGTGTGTCTGTGTGTGTATATCCCTGTGAGTGTCCGGGCGAGTGTGTGTGAGTGTGAGTGTCCCTGTGAGTGTCCGGGTGCGTGTGTGTCCGGTTATACCTGTGGGTCCAGGAGGCCATCTGTGTCCCCTCAGATGGTCTCCCTTATCACAGTCTATGTGTGTGTGTGAGTGTGAGTGCCCCTGTGAGTGTTCGGGTGAGGGTGTGTGTGTGAGTGTCCGGGTTTATGTGAGGTTTGGTTCCAGGGAAACATCCTTCCCCCCCCCCCTCCCCATATCTCCTCCCTTATTCCCACCGTGGGTTCGAATCCCAGGTGATTAGACCTGCTCTAGGTCCATGGATCCAAGGTATCCATCCGTGGGCCCAACGGATTTCACCCCTTCCCCACTTTCCAAGTGCCAGGTCAATTCCAGCTATCCAGGGAACCTGTCGAAACAGAGGCAGCTACAGGAGGGGACACACAAATATTTGTGCCCTGCAGTTATACACCCGTTCCGACAGACTCGATCGCAATCTATCCAGATGAGAACACGTTCTCTTCCGACTAGACCACGCTGGAGTCGCTGTATGTCTCGAATTTGAATCCTTTATTTATAGTTAGTATTTTTGGTGAATTAATTGATTTGTTTTAATTTTTTATTGATTTAGGTAGAACGATTTGGGGAGTTGGGGGGGGAGGGGGTGGGGGGGGTTGTGTGTGTAATGGATTGTCGAGATCGTGGTTGGTTAGTATTTATCTAGTTGTGTTCACCTAGTTATGCTTGCGAGGGTTGAGCTCTACTCTTTCGGCCCGCCTCTCAACTGTCAATCAATCAATTATTACTAACTAATAAAAAACATTCCACACACACACACCCAGGAAGCAGCCCGTAACAGCTGTCTAACGCCCAGATACATATTTACTGCTAGGTAACTGGGGCATCAGAATGATAGAAACTCTGCTGATTTCCGTTTGTTCCATCACCGTGGGATCGAATGAGCTACGATTACGAGTCGAGAGCGACGTCCACTCAGCTATAAAGCCCCCTAGTTTGTGAATTGGTGCAAAAGATAATTTGGGAGAGGTTAAGGGAAAGGAATGATGTTTGGTGGCTTTGAAAGCTTTGGATGGGAGGGGGGTTGGCAGTTATGAATTAAAATTGTTAATTATTTAAGATAGGATATATATGCAAAAGACGTTGCGAGATATAGTAAGAAAAGTGTTTCTGACTGAGGTTAGGTACTGTGTGATTGACTTGTATGTTAGGAAAAAGAACACTTAATAAAAACGTAGATGATCTTTTGAAATGTTTCTTAACAAATAGTTGCAAATTATTGTGTGAAAAGCATATGGTTCCTCTACCCTACACAAACACACGTGAGCACAATTAGTCCACGCGATTCAGAGAGAGTGAGAGTGAACAGCGAAATAGTAACAAAAAATGTGACAATGAGGGGAAACTATGTCATTCAAACGTTAACCATATAAATTACAGTAACACTAACCGAGCGTCCACATACATATTCCAATCAATTTACATAAATAAACATTCACTAATATATTCCTTTAAAATGAACACACGCAGATAGTTGCAGTACACATGTCAGTTCAAATACTGGTACACATAAACACTCGTCTGTCCATCTTGACAATAGTAGACATGTAACAAAAAATGTGACAATAATGGGAAACTATGTCATTCAAACGTATAAATGTTAACCATATAAATTAAAGTAACACTAATCGCGCGCACACGTACATATGTCAATCAATTTACATAAATACACATTCACTAATGTGTACCTTTAAAATGGACACATACAGATAATTACCGTACACATGTCAGTTCAATTACAGGTACACATACACACACATAGCTTCACGTGTCTGTCGGTCTTGACAATAGTACACATGGATACGCACACAAAACAGTCCATTATCAATTAATATGTGTGTGTGTGTGTATTTATTTTCTCCTTGTATTTACTATATGTATCTGCAGAATCGAGTTATTAGCTCTTGGACCCCGCCTATCAAATATATGTATTTTTCCTTTTTTTATATCTACTACATCTATTTCTCTCTAACACACACACACACACACAAACTGGAGGCCTACCGTCTAAACGGAGAGAGTTCGTTGGTTATAATCCTAATGGTCCCATATCGAATCTCAGTTGATGCAATAGCAAATCGACAGATATTCTTTACCCTGATTCGCCTGTTCACCGGCTCCCCTCCGACCGGGGAGCCAGTCGGCCGAGCGGACAGCACACTGGACACTGGACTTGTGATCCTGTGGTCCCGGGTTCGATTCCGGGCGCCGCCGAGAAACAATGGGCAGAGTTTCTTTCACCCTGTGCCCCTGTTACCTTGCAGTAAAACAGGTACCTGGGTGTTAGTCAGCTGTCACGGGCTGCTTCCTGGGGGTGGAGGCCTGGTCGAGGACCGGACCGCGGGGACACTAAAGCCCCGAAATCATCTCAAGAAGAACCTCAAGAGATAAGCACAAATGAATCCATCAATGGATCCATCTATCTATCTACTTATATCTGTCAATCCATCAATCTATCATCCCATAAACCAACCATTTATCATTATATACATTTATATTCCATTTATCCGTCCATCAACTCTTCTGTCTATCCATCCATCTACTCATATGTCTTTCCATCCATCAGATAGAAGGATGCATCTATGCATCCGTCTATCCGTCAATGTATATATTTGGCAATCAATGTAGACATCCATCTATCTACTTATATAAATTTTCCTTTAATCCCTGTTTCACCTGCACCACTCCCCCCTGTTTCTCCCTCTGCATCCCTGTTTCACCTGCACCACTCCCCCTGTTCCCACATCCCCATCCCTGTTTCACCTGCACCACTCCCCCTGTTCCCCCATCCCCATCCCTGTTTCACCTGCACCACTCCCCCTGTTCCCCCATCCCCATCCCTGTTTCACCTGCACCACTCCCCCTGTTCCCCCATCCCCATCCCTGTTTCACCTGCACCACTCCCCCTGTTCCCCCATCCCCATCCCTGTTTCACCTGCACCACTCTCTCTGTTTCTCCCTCTTCATCCCTGTTTCACCTGCACCACTCCCCCTGTTTCTCCTCTTCATCCCTGTTTCATCTGCACCACTCCCCCTGTTCCCCCATCCCCATCCCTGTTTCACCTGTACAGCCCCCCCTGTTCCCCCCTCTTCCTCCCTGTTTCACCTGCACCACTCCCCCTGTTCCCTCTCTTCATTCCACCTCTAAATCCCGTATCCTCCCCCCCCCCACCACCACCTTTGCACCTCTTCCTTTAACTTAAATCAGGACCAATAAACTTCTTTATGTGTTTAATTTAGGTTTTTTCTAGGTACGAAAAAGTCTTCAGCCATCTCAAGCATTATTTTACAATTAACTTTAATTAAATTGGTAGGGGGGGGGGGGAGTGATAAGAATAATTAATAATTATTCCTAAATCCTTTAGCTAAAGTCAACACTGACCAACCTATGCCCGTTCCCTACCCCAGACCATTCCCTCTACAAATATATTAATTTAGTAATAATAAGCCTTAATAATATATTAATAAATAAATTTTAAAATAAATCTGTTTATGGCTGCAGCCTCCAGCATGTGGCCTCATTACATAGACAGACATTCTCTTTATATATATATATATATATATATATATATATATATATATATATATATATATATATATATATATATATATATATATTATATATATATATATATATATATATATATATATATATATATATATATATCAATTTACATAAATAAATATTCACTAATATATTCCTTTAAAATTGACACAAGCGGATTAAGGCGTCCTGTACATACCAGTTGCATTGCTCCTGGCAGTATGGGTTCGAGTCACTTCTGGCATGTGAGTTTTCAGTTGCATATAGTCCTGGGGACCATTAAGGCTTGTTCGCATGAATATATATATATATATATATATATATATATATATATATATATATATATATATATATATATATATATATATATATATATATATATATATATATATATATTTAAAAAATCTGTCATATATGTAAATTAAATAATAAATATTTAATTATTAAATTTAATTTAATTTGTTTTATTAATATAATTATTTAATAATTTAATAAAATAATAATTTATTAAAAAACATTAATTTGATTACTTATTTAATAAAATTAAATAATAAATAATAAATTAAATATTGATATATACTTGTGTGTCCAGGAGGCCATCTGTGTCCCCTCAGATGGTCTCCCTTATCACAGTTTGTGTCTATGGATGTGTGTCTGTGTGTGTATATCCCTGTGAGTGTCCGGGCGAGTGTGTGTGAGTGTGAGTGTCCCTGTGAGTGTCCGGGTGCGTGTGTGTCCGGTTATACCTGTGGGTCCAGGAGGCCATCTGTGTCCCCTCAGATGGTCTCCCTTATCACAGTCTATGTGTGTGTGTGAGTGTGAGTGCCCCTGTGAGTGTTCGGGTGAGGGTGTGTGTGTGAGTGTCCGGGTTTATGTGAGGTTTGGTTCCAGGGAAACATCCTTCCCCCCCCCCCTCCCCATATCTCCTCCCTTATTCCCACCGTGGGTTCGAATCCCAGGTGATTAGACCTGCTCTAGGTCCATGGATCCAAGGTATCCATCCGTGGGCCCAACGGATTTCACCCCTTCCCCACTTTCCAAGTGCCAGGTCAATTCCAGCTATCCAGGGAACCTGTCGAAACAGAGGCAGCTACAGGAGGGGACACACAAATATTTGTGCCCTGCAGTTACACACCCGTTCCGACAGACTCGATCGCAATCTATCCAGATGAGAACACGTTCTCTTCCGACTAGACCACGCTGGAGTCGCTGTATGTCTCGAATTTGAATTCCTTTATTTATAGTTAGTATTTTTGGTGAATTAATTGATTTGTTTTAATTTTTTATTGATTTAGGTAGAACGATTTGGGGAGTTGGGGGGGGGAGGGGGTGGGGGGGGTTGTGTGTGTAATGGATTGTCGAGATCGTGGTTGGTTAGTATTTATCTAGTTGTGTTCACCTAGTTATGCTTGCGAGGGTTGAGCTCTACTCTTTCGGCCCGCCTCTCAACTGTCAATCAATCAATTATTACTAACTAATAAAAAACATTCCACACACACACACCCAGGAAGCAGCCCGTAACAGCTGTCTAACGCCCAGATACATATTTACTGCTAGGTAACTGGGGCATCAGAATGATAGAAACTCTGCTGATTTCCGTTTGTTCCATCACCGTGGGATCGAATGAGCTACGATTACGAGTCGAGAGCGACGTCCACTCAGCTATAAAGCCCCCTAGTTTGTGAATTGGTGCAAAAGATAATTTGGGAGAGGTTAAGGGAAAGGAATGATGTTTGGTGGCTTTGAAAGCTTTGGATGGGAGGGGGGTTGGCAGTTATGAATTAAAATTGTTAATTATTTAAGATAGGATATATATGCAAAAGACGTTGCGAGATATAGTAAGAAAAGTGTTTCTGACTGAGGTTAGGTACTGTGTGATTGACTTGTATGTTAGGAAAAAGAACACTTAATAAAAACGTAGATGATCTTTTGAAATGTTTCTTAACAAATAGTTGCAAATTATTGTGTGAAAAGCATATGGTTCCTCTACCCTACACAAACACACGTGAGCACAATTAGTCCACGCGATTCAGAGAGAGTGAGAGTGAACAGCGAAATAGTAACAAAAAATGTGACAATGAGGGGAAACTATGTCATTCAAACGTTAACCATATAAATTACAGTAACACTAACCGAGCGTCCACATACATATTCCAATCAATTTACATAAATAAACATTCACTAATATATTCCTTTAAAATGAACACACGCAGATAGTTGCAGTACACATGTCAGTTCAAATACTGGTACACATAAACACTCGTCTGTCCATCTTGACAATAGTAGACATGTAACAAAAAATGTGACAATAATGGGAAACTATGTCATTCAAACGTATAAATGTTAACCATATAAATTAAAGTAACACTAATCGCGCGCACACGTACATATGTCAATCAATTTACATAAATACACATTCACTAATGTGTACCTTTAAAATGGACACATACAGATAATTACCGTACACATGTCAGTTCAATTACAGGTACACATACACACACATAGCTTCACGTGTCTGTCGGTCTTGACAATAGTACACATGGATACGCACACAAAACAGTCCATTATCAATTAATATGTGTGTGTGTGTGTATTTATTTTCTCCTTGTATTTACTATATGTATCTGAAGAATCGAGTTGGCTCGATTAGCTCTTGGACCCCGCCTATCAAATATATGTATTTTTCCTTTTTTTATATCTACTACATCTATTTCTCTCTAACACACACACACACACACAAACTGGAGGCCTACCGTCTAAACGGAGAGAGTTCGTTGGTTATAATCCTAATGGTCCCATATCGAATCTCAGTTGATGCAATAGCAAATCGACAGATATTCTTTACCCTGATTCGCCTGTTCACCGGCTCCCCTCCGACCGGGGAGCCAGTCGGCCGAGCGGACAGCACACTGGACACTGGACTTGTGATCCTGTGGTCCCGGGTTCGATTCCGGGCGCCGCCGAGAAACAATGGGCAGAGTTTCTTTCACCCTGTGCCCCTGTTACCTTGCAGTAAAACAGGTACCTGGGTGTTAGTCAGCTGTCACGGGCTGCTTCCTGGGGGTGGAGGCCTGGTCGAGGACCGGACCGCGGGGACACTAAAGCCCCGAAATCATCTCAAGAAGAACCTCAAGAGATAAGCACAAATGAATCCATCAATGGATCCATCTATCTATCTACTTATATCTGTCAATCCATCAATCTATCTTCCCATAAACCAACCATTTATCATTATATACATTTATATTCCATTTATCCGTCCATCAACTCTTCTGTCTATCCATCCATCTACTCATATGTCTTTCCATCCATCAGATAGAAGGATGCATCTATGCATCCGTCTATCCGTCAATGTATATATTTGGCAATCAATGTAGACATCCATCTATCTACTTATATAAATTTTCCTTTAATCCCTGTTTCACCTGCACCACTCCCCCCTGTTTCTCCCTCTGCATCCCTGTTTCACCTGCACCACTCCCCCTGTTCCCACATCCCCATCCCTGTTTCACCTGCACCACTCCCCCTGTTCCCCCATCCCCATCCCTGTTTCACCTGCACCACTCCCCCTGTTCCCCCATCCCCATCCCTGTTTCACCTGCACCACTCCCCCTGTTCCCCCATCCCATCCCTGTTTCACCTGCACCACTCCCCCTGTTTCTCCTCTTCATCCCTGTTTCATCTGCACCACTCCCCCTGTTCCCCCATCCCCATCCCTGTTTCACCTGTACAGCCCCCCCTGTTCCCCCCTCTTCCTCCCTGTTTCACCTGCACCACTCCCCCTGTTCCCTCTCTTCATTCCACCTCTAAATCCCGTATCCTCCCCCCCCCCCCACCACCACCTTTGCACCTCTTCCTTTAACTTAAATCAGGACCAATAAACTTCTTTATGTGTTTAATTTAGGTTTTTTCGAGGTACGAAAAAGTCTTCAGCCATCTCAAGCATTATTTTACAATTAACTTTAATTAAATTGGTAGGGGGGGGGGGAGTGATAAGAATAATTAATAATTATTCCTAAATCCTTTAGCTAAAGTCAACACTGACCAACCTATGCCCGTTCCCTACCCCAGACCATTCCCTCTACAAATATATTAATTAAGTAATAATAAGCCTTAATAATATATTAATAAATAAATTTTAAAATAAATCTGTTTATGGCTGCAGCCTCCAGCATGTGGCCTCATTACATAGACAGACATTCTCTTATATATATATATATATATATATATATATATATATATATATATATATATATATATATATATATATATATATATATATATATATATATCAATTTACATAAATAAATATTCACTAATATATTCCTTTAAAATTGACACAAGCGGATTAAGGCGTCCTGTACATACCAGTTGCATTGCTCCTGGCAGTATGGGTTCGAGTCACTTCTGGCATGTGAGTTTTCAGTTGCATATAGTCCTGGGGACCATTAAGGCTTGTTCGCATGAATATATATATATATATATATATATATATATATATATATATATATATATATATATATATATATATATATATATATATATATATATATATATATTTAAAAAATCTGTCATATATGTAAATTAAATAATAAATATTTAATTATTAAATTTAATTTAATTTGTTTTATTAATATAATTATTTAATAATTTAATAAAATAATAATTTATTAAAAAACATTAATTTGATTACTTATTTAATAAAATTAAATAATAATAAATTAAATATTGATATATACTTGTGTGTCCAGGAGGCCATCTGTGTCCCCTCAGATGGTCTCCCTTATCACAGTTTGTGTCTATGGATGTGTGTCTGTGTGTGTATATCCCTGTGAGTGTCCGGGCGAGTGTGTGTGAGTGTGAGTGTCCCTGTGAGTGTCCGGGTGCGTGTGTGTCCGGTTATACCTGTGGGTCCAGGAGGCCATCTGTGTCCCCTCAGATGGTCTCCCTTATCACAGTCTATGTGTGTGTGTCAGTGTGAGTGCCCCTGTGAGTGTTCGGGTGAGGGTGTGTGTGTGAGTGTCCGGGTTTATGTGAGGTTTGGTTCCAGGGAAACATCCTTCCCCCCCCCCCCCTCCCCATATCTCCTCCCTTATTCCCACCGTGGGGTCGAATCCCAGGTGATTAGACCTGCTCTAGGTCCATGGATCCAAGGTATCCATCCGTGGGCCCAACGGATTTCACCCCTTCCCCACTTTCCAAGTGCCAGGTCAATTCCAGCTATCCAGGGAACCTGTCGAAACAGAGGCAGCTACAGGAGGGGACACACAAATATTTGTGCCCTGCAGTTACACACCCGTTCCGACAGACTCGATCGCAATCTATCCAGATGAGAACACGTTCTCTTCCGACTAGACCACGCTGGAGTCGCTGTATGTCTCGAATTTGATTCCTTTATTTATAGTTAGTATTTTTGGTGAATTAATTGATTTGTTTTAATTTTTTATTGATTTAGGTAGAACGATTTGGGGAGTTGGGGGGGGAGGGGGTGGGGGGGGGGGTTGTGTGTGTAATGGATTGTCGAGATCGTGGTTGGTTAGTATTTATCTAGTTGTGTTCACCTAGTTATGCTTGCGAGGGTTGAGCTCTACTCTTTCGGCCCGCCTCTCAACTGTCAATCAATCAATTATTACTAACTAATAAAAAACATTCCACACACACACACCCAGGAAGCAGCCCGTAACAGCTGTCTAACGCCCAGATACATATTTACTGCTAGGTAACTGGGGCATCAGAATGATAGAAACTCTGCTGATTTCCGTTTGTTCCATCACCGTGGGATCGAATGAGCTACGATTACGAGTCGAGAGCGACGTCCACTCAGCTATAAAGCCCCCTAGTTTGTGAATTGGTGCAAAAGATAATTTGGGAGAGGTTAAGGGAAAGGAATGATGTTTGGTGGCTTTGAAAGCTTTGGATGGGAGGGGGGTTGGCAGTTATGAATTAAAATTGTTAATTATTTAGGATAGGATATATATGCAAAAGACGTTGCGAGATATAGTAAGAAAAGTGTTTCTGACTGAGGTTAGGTACTGTGTGATTGACTTGTATGTTAGGAAAAAGAACACTTAATAAAAACGTAGATGATCTTTTGAAATGTTTCTTAACAAATAGTTGCAAATTATTGTGTGAAAAGCATATGGTTCCTCTACCCTACACAAACACACGTGAGCACAATTAGTCCACGAGATTCAGAGAGAGTGAGAGTGAACAGCGAAATAGTAACAAAAAATGTGACAATGAGGGGAAACTATGTCATTCAAACGTTAACCATATAAATTACAGTAACACTAACCGAGCGTCCACATACATATTCCAATCAATTTACATAAATAAACATTCACTAATATATTCCTTTAAAATGAACACACGCAGATAGTTGCAGTACACATGTCAGTTCAAATACTGGTACACATAAACACTCGTCTGTCCATCTTGACAATAGTAGACATGTAACAAAAAATGTGACAATAATGGGAAACTATGTCATTCAAACGTATAAATGTTAACCATATAAATTAAAGTAACACTAATCGCGCGCACACGTACATATGTCAATCAATTTACATAAATACACATTCACTAATGTGTACCTTTAAAATGGACACATACAGATAATTACCGCACACATGTCAGTTCAATTACAGGTACACATACACACACATAGCTTCACGTGTCTGTCGGTCTTGACAATAGTACACATGGATACGCACACAAAACAGTCCATTATCAATTAATATGTGTGTGTGTGTGTATTTATTTTCTCCTTGTATTTACTATATGTATCTGAAGAATCGAGTTGGCTCGATTAGCTCTTGGACCCCGCCTATCAAATATATGTATTTTTCCTTTTTTTATATCTACTACATCTATTTCTCTCTAACACACACACACACACACAAACTGGAGGCCTACCGTCTAAACGGAGAGAGTTCGTTGGTTATAATCCTAATGGTCCCATATCGAATCTCAGTTGATGCAATAGCAAATCGACAGATATTCTTTACCCTGATTCGCCTAGTTCACCGGCTCCCCTCCGACCGGGGAGCCAGTCGGCCGAGCGGACAGCACACTGGACACTGGACTTGTGATCCTGTGGTCCCGGGTTCGATTCCGGGCGCCGCCGAGAAACAATGGGCAGAGTTTCTTTCACCCTGTGCCCCTGTTACCTTGCAGTAAAACAGGTACCTGGGTGTTAGTCAGCTGTCACGGGCTGCTTCCTGGGGGTGGAGGCCTGGTCGAGGACCGGACCGCGGGGACACTAAAGCCCCGAAATCATCTCAAGAAGAACCTCAAGAGATAAGCACAAATGAATCCATCAATGGATCCATCTATCTATCTACTTATATCTGTCAATCCATCAATCTATCTTCCCATAAACCAACCATTTATCATTATATACATTTATATTCCATTTATCCGTCCATCAACTCTTCTGTCTATCCATCCATCTACTCATATGTCTTTCCATCCATCAGATAGAAGGATGCATCTATGCATCCGTCTATCCGTCAATGTATATATTTGGCAATCAATGTAGACATCCATCTATCTACTTATATAAATTTTCCTTTAATCCCTGTTTCACCTGCACCACTCCCCCCTGTTTCTCCCTCTGCATCCCTGTTTCACCTGCACCACTCCCCCTGTTCCCACATCCCCATCCCTGTTTCACCTGCACCACTCCCCCTGTTCCCCCATCCCCATCCCTGTTTCACCTGCACCACTCCCCCTGTTCCCCCATCCCCATCCCTGTTTCACCTGCACCACTCCCCCTGTTTCTCCTCTTCATCCCTGTTTCATCTGCACCACTCCCCCTGTTCCCCCATCCCCATCCCTGTTTCACCTGTACAGCCCCCCCTGTTCCCCCCTCTTCCTCCCTGTTTCACCTGCACCACTCCCCCTGTTCCCTCTCTTCATTCCACCTCTAAATCCCGTATCCTCCCCCCCCCTACCACCACCTTTGCACCTCTTCCTTTAACTTAAATCAGGACCAATAAACTTCTTTATGTGTTTAATTTAGGTTTTTTCGAGGTACGAAAAAGTCTTCAGCCATCTCAAGCATTATTTTTACAATTAACTTTAATTAAATTGGTAGGGGGGGGGGGGGGAGTGATAAGAATAATTAATAATTATTCCTAAATCCTTTAGCTAAAGTCAACACTGACCAACCTATGCCCGTTCCCTACCCCAGACCATTCCCTCTACAAATATATTAATTAAGTAATAATAAGCCTTAATAATATATTAATAAATAAATTTTAAAATAAATCTGTTTATTGCTGCAGCCTCCAGCATGTGGCCTCATTACATAGACAGACATTCTCTTTATATATATATATATATATATATATATATATATATATATATATATATATATATATATATATATATATATATATATATATATATCAATTTACATAAATAAATATTCACTAATATATTCCTTTAAAATTGACACAAGCGGATTAAGGCGTCCTGTACATACCAGTTGCATTGCTCCTGGCAGTATGGGTTCGAGTCACTTCTGGCATGTGAGTTTTCAGTTGCATATAGTCCTGGGGACCATTAAGGCTTGTTCGCATGAATATATATATATATATATATATATATATATATATATATATATATATATATATATATATATATATATATATATATATATATATATTTAAAAAATCTGTCATATATGTAAATTAAATAATAAATATTTAATTATTAAATTTAATTTAATTTGTTTTATTAATATAATTATTTAATAATTTAATAAAATAATAATTTATTAAAAAACATTAATTTGATTACTTATTTAATAAAATTAAATAATAAATAATAAATTAAATATTGATATATACTTGTGTGTCCAGGAGGCCATCTGTGTCCCCTCAGATGGTCTCCCTTATCACAGTTTGTGTCTATGGATGTGTGTCTGTGTGTGTATATCCCTGTGAGTGTCCGGGCGAGTGTGTGTGAGTGTGAGTGTCCCTGTGAGTGTCCGGGTGCGTGTGTGTCCGGTTATACCTGTGGGTCCAGGAGGCCATCTGTGTCCCCTCAGATGGTCTCCCTTATCACAGTCTATGTGTGTGTGTGAGTGTGAGTGCCCCTGTGAGTGTTCGGGTGAGGGTGTGTGTGTGAGTGTCCGGGTTTATGTGAGGTTTGGTTCCAGGGAAACATCCTTCCCCCCCCCCTCCCCATATCTCCTCCCTTATTCCCACCGTGGGTTCGAATCCCAGGTGATTAGACCTGCTCTAGGTCCATGGATCCAAGGTATCCATCCGTGGGCCCAACGGATTTCACCCCTTCCCCACTTTCCAAGTGCCAGGTCAATTCCAGCTATCCAGGGAACCTGTCGAAACAGAGGCAGCTACAGGAGGGGACACACAAATATTTGTGCCCTGCAGTTACACACCCGTTCCGACAGACTCGATCGCAATCTATCCAGATGAGAACACGTTCTCTTCCGACTAGACCACGCTGGAGTCGCTGTATGTCTCGAATTTGATACCTTTATTTATAGTTAGTATTTTTGGTGAATTAATTGATTTGTTTTAATTTTTTATTGATTTAGGTAGAACGATTTGGGGAGTTGGGGGGGGGGGGAGGGGGTGGGGGGGGGTTGTGTGTGTAATGGATTGTCGAGATCGTGGTTGGTTAGTATTTATCTAGTTGTGTTCACCTAGTTATGCTTGCGAGGGTTGAGCTCTACTCTTTCGGCCCGCCTCTCAACTGTCAATCAATCAATTATTACTAACTAATAAAAAACATTCCACACACACACACCCAGGAAGCAGCCCGTAACAGCTGTCTAACGCCCAGATACATATTTACTGCTAGGTAACTGGGGCATCAGAATGATAGAAACTCTGCTGATTTCCGTTTGTTCCATCACCGTGGGATCGAATGAGCTACGATTACGAGTCGAGAGCGACGTCCACTCAGCTATAAAGCCCCCTAGTTTGTGAATTGGTGCAAAAGATAATTTGGGAGAGGTTAAGGGAAAGGAATGATGTTTGGTGGCTTTGAAAGCTTTGGATGGGAGGGGGGTTGGCAGTTATGAATTAAAATTGTTAATTATTTAAGATAGGATATATATGCAAAAGACGTTGCGAGATATAGTAAGAAAAGTGTTTCTGACTGAGGTTAGGTACTGTGTGATTGACTTGTATGTTAGGAAAAAGAACACTTAATAAAAACGTAGATGATCTTTTGAAATGTTTCTTAACAAATAGTTGCAAATTATTGTGTGAAAAGCATATGGTTCCTCTACCCTACACAAACACACGTGAGCACAATTAGTCCACGAGATTCAGAGAGAGTGAGAGTGAACAGCGAAATAGTAACAAAAAATGTGACAATGAGGGGAAACTATGTCATTCAAACGTTAACCATATAAATTACAGTAACACTAACCGAGCGTCCACATACATATTCCAATCAATTTACATAAATAAACATTCACTAATATATTCCTTTAAAATGAACACACGCAGATAGTTGCAGTATACATGTCAGTTCAAATACTGGTACACATAAACACTCGTCTGTCCATCTTGACAATAGTAGACATGTAACAAAAAATGTGACAATAATGGGAAACTATGTCATTCAAACGTATAAATGTTAACCATATAAATTAAAGTAACACTAATCGCGCGCACACGTACATATGTCAATCAATTTACATAAATACACATTCACTAATGTGTACCTTTAAAATGGACACATACAGATAATTACCGCACACATGTCAGTTCAATTACAGGTACACATACACACACATAGCTTCACGTGTCTGTCGGTCTTGACAATAGTACACATGGATACGCACACAAAACAGTCCATTATCAATTAATATGTGTGTGTGTGTGTATTTATTTTCTCCTTGTATTTACTATATGTATCTGAAGAATCGAGTTGGCTCGATTAGCTCTTGGACCCCGCCTATCAAATATATGTATTTTTCCTTTTTTTATATCTACTACATCTATTTCTCTCTAACACACACACACACACACAAACTGGAGGCCTACCGTCTAAACGGAGAGAGTTCGTTGGTTATAATCCTAATGGTCCCATATCGAATCTCAGTTGATGCAATAGCAAATCGACAGATATTCTTTACCCTGATTCGCCTGTTCACCGGCTCCCCTCCGACCGGGGAGCCAGTCGGCCGAGCGGACAGCACACTGGACACTGGACTTGTGATCCTGTGGTCCCGGGTTCGATTCCGGGCGCCGCCGAGAAACAATGGGCAGAGTTTCTTTCACCCTGTGACCCTGTTACCTTGCAGTAAAACAGGTACCTGGGTGTTAGTCAGCTGTCACGGGCTGCTTCCTGGGGGTGGAGGCCTGGTCGAGGACCGGACCGCGGGGACACTAAAGCCCCGAAATCATCTCAAGAAGAACCTCAAGAGATAAGCACAAATGAATCCATCAATGGATCCATCTATCTATCTACTTATATCTGTCAATCCATCAATCTATCTTCCCATAAACCAACCATTTATCATTATATACATTTATATTCCATTTATCCGTCCATCAACTCTTCTGTCTATCCATCCATCTACTCATATGTCTTTCCATCCATCAGATAGAAGGATGCATCTATGCATCCGTCTATCCGTCAATGTATATATTTGGCAATCAATGTAGACATCCATCTATCTACTTATATAAATTTTCCTTTAATCCCTGTTTCACCTGCACCACTCCCCCCTGTTTCTCCCTCTGCATCCCTGTTTCACCTGCACCACTCCCCCTGTTCCCACATCCCCATCCCTGTTTCACCTGCACCACTCCCCCTGTTCCCCCATCCCCATCCCTGTTTCACCTGCACCACTCCCCCTGTTCCCCCATCCCCATCCCTGTTTCACCTGCACCACTCCCCCTGTTCCCCCATCCCCATCCCTGTTTCACCTGCACCACTCCCCCTGTTTCTCCTCTTCATCCCTGTTTCATCTGCACCACTCCCCCTGTTCCCCCATCCCCATCCCTGTTTCACCTGTACAGCCCCCCCTGTTCCCCCCTCTTCCTCCCTGTTTCACCTGCACCACTCCCCCTGTTCCCTCTCTTCATTCCACCTCTAAATCCCGTATCCTCCCCCCCCCCCACCACCACCTTTGCACCTCTTCCTTTAACTTAAATCAGGACCAATAAACTTCTTTATGTGTTTAATTTAGGTTTTTTCGAGGTACGAAAAAGTCTTCAGCCATCTCAAGCATTATTTTACAATTAACTTTAATTAAATTGGTAGGGGGGGGGGGAGTCATAAGAATAATTAATAATTATTCCTAAATCCTTTAGCTAAAGTCAACACTGACCAACCTATGCCCGTTCCCTACCCCAGACCATTCCCTCTACAAATATATTAATTAAGTAATAATAAGCCTTAATAATATATTAATAAATAAATTTTAAAATAAATCTGTTTATGGCTGCAGCCTCCAGCATGTGGCCTCATTACATAGACAGACATTCTCTTTATATATATATATATATATATATATATATATATATATATATATATATATATATATATATATATATATATATATATATATCAATTTACATAAATAAATATTCACTAATATATTCCTTTAAAATTGACACAAGCGGATTAAGGCGTCCTGTACATACCAGTTGCATTGCTCCTGGCAGTATGGGTTCGAGTCACTTCTGGCATGTGAGTTTTCAGTTGCATATAGTCCTGGGGACCATTAAGGCTTGTTCGCATGAATATATATATATATATATATATATATATATATATATATATATATATATATATTTAAAAAATCTGTCATATATGTAAATTAAATAATAAATATTTAATTATTAAATTTAATTTAATTTGTTTTATTAATATAATTATTTAATAATTTAATAAAATAATAATTTATTAAAAAACATTAATTTGATTACTTATTTAATAAAATTAAATAATAAATTAAATATTGATATATACTTGTGTGTCCAGGAGGCCATCTGTGTCCCCTCAGATGGTCTCCCTTATCACAGTTTGTGTCTATGGATGTGTGTCTGTGTGTGTATATCCCTGTGAGTGTCCGGGCGAGTGTGTGTGAGTGTGAGTGTCCCTGTGAGTGTCCGGGTGCGTGTGTGTCCGGTTATACCTGTGGGTCCAGGAGGCCATCTGTGTCCCCTCAGATGGTCTCCCTTATCACAGTCTATGTGTGTGTGTCAGTGTGAGTGCCCCTGTGAGTGTTCGGGTGAGGGTGTGTGTGTGAGTGTCCGGGTTTATGTGAGGTTTGGTTCCAGGGAAACATCCTTCCCCCCCCCCCCTCCCCATATCTCCTCCCTTATTCCCACCGTGGGGTCGAATCCCAGGTGATTAGACCTGCTCTAGGTCCATGGATCCAAGGTATCCATCCGTGGGCCCAACGGATTTCACCCCTTCCCCACTTTCCAAGTGCCAGGTCAATTCCAGCTATCCAGGGAACCTGTCGAAACAGAGGCAGCTACAGGAGGGGACACACAAATATTTGTGCCCTGCAGTTACACACCCGTTCCGACAGACTCGATCGCAATCTATCCAGATGAGAACACGTTCTCTTCCGACTAGACCACGCTGGAGTCGCTGTATGTCTCGAATTTGATTCCTTTATTTATAGTTAGTATTTTTGGTGAATTAATTGATTTGTTTTAATTTTTTATTGATTTAGGTAGAACGATTTGGGGAGTTGGGGGGGGGAGGGGGTGGGGGGGGGGTTGTGTGTGTAATGGATTGTCGAGATCGTGGTTGGTTAGTATTTATCTAGTTGTGTTCACCTAGTTATGCTTGCGAGGGTTGAGCTCTACTCTTTCGGCCCGCCTCTCAACTGTCAATCAATCAATTATTACTAACTAATAAAAAACATTCCACACACACACACCCAGGAAGCAGCCCGTAACAGCTGTCTAACGCCCAGATACATATTTACTGCTAGGTAACTGGGGCATCAGAATGATAGAAACTCTGCTGATTTCCGTTTGTTCCATCACCGTGGGATCGAATGAGCTACGATTACGAGTCGAGAGCGACGTCCACTCAGCTATAAAGCCCCCTAGTTTGTGAATTGGTGCAAAAGATAATTTGGGAGAGGTTAAGGGAAAGGAATGATGTTTGGTGGCTTTGAAAGCTTTGGATGGGAGGGGGGTTGGCAGTTATGAATTAAAATTGTTAATTATTTAAGATAGGATATATATGCAAAAGACGTTGCGAGATATAGTAAGAAAAGTGTTTCTGACTGAGGTTAGGTACTGTGTGATTGACTTGTATGTTAGGAAAAAGAACACTTAATAAAAACGTAGATGATCTTTTGAAATGTTTCTTAACAAATAGTTGCAAATTATTGTGTGAAAAGCATATGGTTCCTCTACCCTACACAAACACACGTGAGCACAATTAGTCCACGCGATTCAGAGAGAGTGAGAGTGAACAGCGAAATAGTAACAAAAAATGTGACAATGAGGGGAAACTATGTCATTCAAACGTTAACCATATAAATTACAGTAACACTAACCGAGCGTCCACATACATATTCCAATCAATTTACATAAATAAACATTCACTAATATATTCCTTTAAAATGAACACACGCAGATAGTTGCAGTATACATGTCAGTTCAAATACTGGTACACATAAACACTCGTCTGTCCATCTTGACAATAGTAGACATGTAACAAAAAATGTGACAATAATGGGAAACTATGTCATTCAAACGTATAAATGTTAACCATATAAATTAAAGTAACACTAATCGCGCGCACACGTACATATGTCAATCAATTTACATAAATACACATTCACTAATGTGTACCTTTAAAATGGACACATACAGATAATTACCGCACACATGTCAGTTCAATTACAGGTACACATACACACACATAGCTTCACGTGTCTGTCGGTCTTGACAATAGTACACATGGATACGCACACAAAACAGTCCATTATCAATTAATATGTGTGTGTGTGTGTGTATTTATTTTCTCCTTGTATTTACTATATGTATCTGAAGAATCGAGTTGGCTCGATTAGCTCTTGGACCCCGCCTATCAAATATATGTATTTTTCCTTTTTTTATATCTACTACATCTATTTCTCTCTAACACACACACACACACACAAACTGGAGGCCTACCGTCTAAACGGAGAGAGTTCGTTGGTTATAATCCTAATGGTCCCATATCGAATCTCAGTTGATGCAATAGCAAATCGACAGATATTCTTTACCCTGATTCGCCTGTTCACCGGCTCCCCTCCGACCGGGGAGCCAGTCGGCCGAGCGGACAGCACACTGGACACTGGACTTGTGATCCTGTGGTCCCGGGTTCGATTCCGGGCGCCGCCGAGAAACAATGGGCAGAGTTTCTTTCACCCTGTGACCCTGTTACCTTGCAGTAAAACAGGTACCTGGGTGTTAGTCAGCTGTCACGGGCTGCTTCCTGGGGGTGGAGGCCTGGTCGAGGACCGGACCGCGGGGACACTAAAGCCCCGAAATCATCTCAAGAAGAACCTCAAGAGATAAGCACAAATGAATCCATCAATGGATCCATCTATCTATCTACTTATATCTGTCAATCCATCAATCTATCTTCCCATAAACCAACCATTTATCATTATATACATTTATATTCCATTTATCCGTCCATCAACTCTTCTGTCTATCCATCCATCTACTCATATGTCTTTCCATCCATCAGATAGAAGGATGCATCTATGCATCCGTCTATCCGTCAATGTATATATTTGGCAATCAATGTAGACATCCATCTATCTACTTATATAAATTTTCCTTTAATCCCTGTTTCACCTGCACCACTCCCCCCTGTTTCTCCCTCTGCATCCCTGTTTCACCTGCACCACTCCCCCTGTTCCCACATCCCCATCCCTGTTTCACCTGCACCACTCCCCCTGTTCCCCCATCCCCATCCCTGTTTCACCTGCACCACTCCCCCTGTTCCCCCATCCCCATCCCTGTTTCACCTGCACCACTCCCCCTGTTCCCCCATCCCCATCCCTGTTTCACCTGCACCACTCCCCCTGTTTCTCCTCTTCATCCCTGTTTCATCTGCACCACTCCCCCTGTTCCCCCATCCCCATCCCTGTTTCACCTGTACAGCCCCCCCTGTTCCCCCCTCTTCCTCCCTGTTTCACCTGCACCACTCCCCCTGTTCCCTCTCTTCATTCCACCTCTAAATCCCGTATCCTCCCCCCCCCCACCACCACCTTTGCACCTCTTCCTTTAACTTAAATCAGGACCAATAAACTTCTTTATGTGTTTAATTTAGGTTTTTTCTAGGTACGAAAAAGTCTTCAGCCATCTCAAGCATTATTTTACAATTAACTTTAATTAAATTGGTAGGGGGGGGGGAGTGATAAGAATAATTAATAATTATTCCTAAATCCTTTAGCTAAAGTCAACACTGACCAACCTATGCCCGTTCCCTACCCCAGACCATTCCCTCTACAAATATATTAATTAAGTAATAATAAGCCTTAATAATATATTAATAAATAAATTTTAAAATAAATCTGTTTATGGCTGCAGCCTCCAGCATGTGGCCTCATTACATAGACAGACATTCTCTTTATATATATATATATATATATATATATATATATATATATATATATATATATATATATATATATTATATATATATATATATATATATATATATATATATATATATATATATATCAATTTACATAAATAAATATTCACTAATATATTCCTTTAAAATTGACACAAGCGGATTAAGGCGTCCTGTACATACCAGTTGCATTGCTCCTGGCAGTATGGGTTCGAGTCACTTCTGGCATGTGAGTTTTCAGTTGCATATAGTCCTGGGGACCATTAAGGCTTGTTCGCATGAATATATATATATATATATATATATATATATATATATATATATATATATATATATATATATATATATATATATATATATATATATA
The DNA here is from genome assembly GCF_040958095.1 of Procambarus clarkii. Classification (NCBI taxonomy): domain Eukaryota; kingdom Metazoa; phylum Arthropoda; class Malacostraca; order Decapoda; family Cambaridae; genus Procambarus; species Procambarus clarkii. The sequence goes on from NW_027189254.1 coordinate 304,222, forward strand.
TATATATATATATATAAAAATCTGTCATATATGTAAATTAAATAATAAATATTTAATTATTAAATTTAATTTAATTTGTTTTATTAATATAATTATTTAATAATTTAATAAAATAATAATTTATTAAAAAACATTAATTTGATTACTTATTTAATAAAATTAAATAATAAATAATAAATTAAATATTGATATATACTTGTGTGTCCAGGAGGCCATCTGTGTCCCCTCAGATGGTCTCCCTTATCACAGTTTGTGTCTATGGATGTGTGTCTGTGTGTGTATATCCCTGTGAGTGTCCGGGCGAGTGTGTGTGAGTGTGAGTGTCCCTGTGAGTGTCCGGGTGCGTGTGTGTCCGGTTATACCTGTGGGTCCAGGAGGCCATCTGTGTCCCCTCAGATGGTCTCCCTTATCACAGTCTATGTGTGTGTGTGAGTGTGAGTGCCCCTGTGAGTGTTCGGGTGAGGGTGTGTGTGTGAGTGTCCGGGTTTATGTGAGGTTTGGTTCCAGGGAAACATCCTTCCCCCCCCCCCCTCCCCATATCTCCTCCCTTATTCCCACCGTGGGTTCGAATCCCAGGTGATTAGACCTGCTCTAGGTCCATGGATCCAAGGTATCCATCCGTGGGCCCAACGGATTTCACCCCTTCCCCACTTTCCAAGTGCCAGGTCAATTCCAGCTATCCAGGGAACCTGTCGAAACAGAGGCAGCTACAGGAGGGGACACACAAATATTTGTGCCCTGCAGTTACACACCCGTTCCGACAGACTCGATCGCAATCTATCCAGATGAGAACACGTTCTCTTCCGACTAGACCACGCTGGAGTCGCTGTATGTCTCGAATTTGATTCCTTTATTTATAGTTAGTATTTTTGGTGAATTAATTGATTTGTTTTAATTTTTTATTGATTTAGGTAGAACGATTTGGGGAGTTGGGGGGGGGGAGGGGGTGGGGGGGGGGTTGTTTGTGTAATGGATTGTCGAGATCGTGGTTGGTTAGTATTTATCTAGTTGTGTTCACCTAGTTATGCTTGCGAGGGTTGAGCTCTACTCTTTCGGCCCGCCTCTCAACTGTCAATCAATCAATTATTACTAACTAATAAAAAACATTCCACACACACACACCCAGGAAGCAGCCCGTAACAGCTGTCTAACGCCCAGATACATATTTACTGCTAGGTAACTGGGGCATCAGAATGATAGAAACTCTGCTGATTTCCGTTTGTTCCATCACCGTGGGATCGAATGAGCTACGATTACGAGTCGAGAGCGACGTCCACTCAGCTATAAAGCCCCCTAGTTTGTGAATTGGTGCAAAAGATAATTTGGGAGAGGTTAAGGGAAAGGAATGATGTTTGGTGGCTTTGAAAGCTTTGGATGGGAGGGGGGTTGGCAGTTATGAATTAAAATTGTTAATTATTTAAGATAGGATATATATGCAAAAGACGTTGCGAGATATAGTAAGAAAAGTGTTTCTGACTGAGGTTAGGTACTGTGTGATTGACTTGTATGTTAGGAAAAAGAACACTTAATAAAAACGTAGATGATCTTTTGAAATGTTTCTTAACAAATAGTTGCAAATTATTGTGTGAAAAGCATATGGTTCCTCTACCCTACACAAACACACGTGAGCACAATTAGTCCACGCGATTCAGAGAGAGTGAGAGTGAACAGCGAAATAGTAACAAAAAATGTGACAATGAGGGGAAACTATGTCATTCAAACGTTAACCATATAAATTACAGTAACACTAACCGAGCGTCCACATACATATTCCAATCAATTTACATAAATAAACATTCACTAATATATTCCTTTAAAATGAACACACGCAGATAGTTGCAGTATACATGTCAGTTCAAATACTGGTACACATAAACACTCGTCTGTCCATCTTGACAATAGTAGACATGTAACAAAAAATGTGACAATAATGGGAAACTATGTCATTCAAACGTATAAATGTTAACCATATAAATTAAAGTAACACTAATCGCGCGCACACGTACATATGTCAATCAATTTACATAAATACACATTCACTAATGTGTACCTTTAAAATGGACACATACAGATAATTACCGCACACATGTCAGTTCAATTACAGGTACACATACACACACATAGCTTCACGTGTCTGTCGGTCTTGACAATAGTACACATGGATACGCACACAAAACAGTCCATTATCAATTAATATGTGTGTGTGTGTGTATTTATTTTCTCCTTGTATTTACTATATGTATCTGAAGAATCGAGTTGGCTCGATTAGCTCTTGGACCCCGCCTATCAAATATATGTATTTTTCCTTTTTTTATATCTACTACATCTATTTCTCTCTAACACACACACACACACACAAACTGGAGGCCTACCGTCTAAACGGAGAGAGTTCGTTGGTTATAATCCTAATGGTCCCATATCGAATCTCAGTTGATGCAATAGCAAATCGACAGATATTCTTTACCCTGATTCGCCTGTTCACCGGCTCCCCTCCGACCGGGGAGCCAGTCGGCCGAGCGGACAGCACACTGGACACTGGACTTGTGATCCTGTGGTCCCGGGTTCGATTCCGGGCGCCGCCGAGAAACAATGGGCAGAGTTTCTTTCACCCTGTGCCCCTGTTACCTTGCAGTAAAACAGGTACCTGGGTGTTAGTCAGCTGTCACGGGCTGCTTCCTGGGGGTGGAGGCCTGGTCGAGGACCGGACCGCGGGGACACTAAAGCCCCGAAATCATCTCAAGAAGAACCTCAAGAGATAAGCACAAATGAATCCATCAATGGATCCATCTATCTATCTACTTATATCTGTCAATCCATCAATCTATCTTCCCATAAACCAACCATTTATCATTATATACATTTATATTCCATTTATCCGTCCATCAACTCTTCTGTCTATCCATCCATCTACTCATATGTCTTTCCATCCATCAGATAGAAGGATGCATCTATGCATCCGTCTATCCGTCAATGTATATATTTGGCAATCAATGTAGACATCCATCTATCTACTTATATAAATTTTCCTTTAATCCCTGTTTCACCTGCACCACTCCCCCCTGTTTCTCCCTCTGCATCCCTGTTTCACCTGCACCACTCCCCCTGTTCCCACATCCCCATCCCTGTTTCACCTGCACCACTCCCCTGTTCCCCCATCCCCATCCCTGTTTCACCTGCACCACTCCCCCTGTTCCCCCATCCCCATCCCTGTTTCACCTGCACCACTCCCCCTGTTCCCCCATCCCCATCCCTGTTTCACCTGCACCACTCCCCCTGTTCCCCCATCCCCATCCCTGTTTCACCTGCACCACTCCCCCTGTTTCTCCTCTTCATCCCTGTTTCATCTGCACCACTCCCCCTGTTCCCCCATCCCAATCCCTGTTTCACCTGTACAGCCCCCCCTGTTCCCCCCTCTTCCTCCCTGTTTCACCTGCACCACTCCCCCTGTTCCCTCTCTTCATTCCACCTCTAAATCCCGTATCCTCCCCCCCCCCACCACCACCTTTGCACCTCTTCCTTTAACTTAAATCAGGACCAATAAACTTCTTTATGTGTTTAATTTAGGTTTTTTCGAGGTACGAAAAGTCTTCAGCCATCTCAAGCATTATTTTACAATTAACTTTAATTAAATTGGTAGGGGGGGGGGGGGAGTGATAAGAATAATTAATAATTATTCCTAAATCCTTTAGCTAAAGTCAACACTGACCGACCTATGCCCGTTCCCTACCCCAGACCATTCCCTCTACAAATATATTAATTAAGTAATAATAAGCCTTAATAATATATTAATAAATAAATTTTAAAATAAATCTGTTTATGGCTGCAGCCTCCAGCATGTGGCCTCATTACATAGACAGACATTCTCTTATATATATATATATATATATATATATATATATATATATATATATATATATATATATATATATATATATATATATATATATATATATATATATATCAATTTACATAAATAAATATTCACTAATATATTCCTTTAAAATTGACACAAGCGGATTAAGGCGTCCTGTACATACCAGTTGCATTGCTCCTGGCAGTATGGGTTCGAGTCACTTCTGGCATGTGAGTTTTCAGTTGCATATAGTCCTGGGGACCATTAAGGCTTGTTCGCATGAATATATATATATATATATATATATATATATATATATATATATATATATATATATATATATATATATATATATATATATATATATATATTTAAAAAATCTGTCATATATGTAAATTAAATAATAAATATTTAATTATTAAATTTAATTTAATTTGTTTTATTAATATAATTATTTAATAATTTAATAAAATAATAATTTATTAAAAAACATTAATTTGATTACTTATTTAATAAAATTAAATAATAAATAATAAATTAAATATTGATATATACTTGTGTGTCCAGGAGGCCATCTGTGTCCCCTCAGATGGTCTCCCTTATCACAGTTTGTGTCTATGGATGTGTGTCTGTGTGTGTATATCCCTGTGAGTGTCCGGGCGAGTGTGTGTGAGTGTGAGTGTCCCTGTGAGTGTCCGGGTGCGTGTGTGTCCGGTTATACCTGTGGGTCCAGGAGGCCATCTGTGTCCCCTCAGATGGTCTCCCTTATCACAGTCTATGTGTGTGTGTGAGTGTGAGTGCCCCTGTGAGTGTTCGGGTGAGGGTGTGTGTGTGAGTGTCCGGGTTTATGTGAGGTTTGGTTCCAGGGAAACATCCTTCCCCCCCCCCCTCCCCATATCTCCTCCCTTATTCCCACCGTGGGGTCGAATCCCAGGTGATTAGACCTGCTCTAGGTCCATGGATCCAAGGTATCCATCCGTGGGCCCAACGGATTTCACCCCTTCCCCACTTTCCAAGTGCCAGGTCAATTCCAGCTATCCAGGGAACCTGTCGAAACAGAGGCAGCTACAGGAGGGGACACACAAATATTTGTGCCCTGCAGTTACACACCCGTTCCGACAGACTCGATCGCAATCTATCCAGATGAGAACACGTTCTCTTCCGACTAGACCACGCTGGAGTCGCTGTATGTCTCGAATTTGATTCCTTTATTTATAGTTAGTATTTTTGGTGAATTAATTGATTTGTTTTAATTTTTTATTGATTTAGGTAGAACGATTTGGGGAGTTGGGGGGGGGAGGGGGTGGGGGGGAGGGGTGGGGGGGGTTGTGTGTGTAATGGATTGTCGAGATCGTGGTTGGTTAGTATTTATCTAGTTGTGTTCACCTAGTTATGCTTGCGAGGGTTGAGCTCTACTCTTTCGGCCCGCCTCTCAACTGTCAATCAATCAATTATTACTAACTAATAAAAAACATTCCACACACACACACCCAGGAAGCAGCCCGTAACAGCTGTCTAACGCCCAGATACATATTTACTGCTAGGTAACTGGGGCATCAGAATGATAGAAACTCTGCTGATTTCCGTTTGTTCCATCACCGTGGGATCGAATGAGCTACGATTACGAGTCGAGAGCGACGTCCACTCAGCTATAAAGCCCCCTAGTTTGTGAATTGGTGCAAAAGATAATTTGGGAGAGGTTAAGGGAAAGGAATGATGTTTGGTGGCTTTGAAAGCTTTGGATGGGAGGGGGGTTGGCAGTTATGAATTAAAATTGTTAATTATTTAGGATAGGATATATATGCAAAAGACGTTGCGAGATATAGTAAGAAAAGTGTTTCTGACTGAGGTTAGGTACTGTGTGATTGACTTGTATGTTAGGAAAAAGAACACTTAATAAAAACGTAGATGATCTTTTGAAATGTTTCTTAACAAATAGTTGCAAATTATTGTGTGAAAAGCATATGGTTCCTCTACCCTACACAAACACACGTGAGCACAATTAGTCCACGCGATTCAGAGAGAGTGAGAGTGAACAGCGAAATAGTAACAAAAAATGTGACAATGAGGGGAAACTATGTCATTCAAACGTTAACCATATAAATTACAGTAACACTAACCGAGCGTCCACATACATATTCCAATCAATTTACATAAATAAACATTCACTAATATATTCCTTTAAAATGAACACACGCAGATAGTTGCAGTATACATGTCAGTTCAAATACTGGTACACATAAACACTCGTCTGTCCATCTTGACAATAGTAGACATGTAACAAAAAATGTGACAATAATGGGAAACTATGTCATTCAAACGTATAAATGTTAACCATATAAATTAAAGTAACACTAATCGCGCGCACACGTACATATGTCAATCAATTTACATAAATACACATTCACTAATGTGTACCTTTAAAATGGACACATACAGATAATTATCGCACACATGTCAGTTCAATTACAGGTACACATACACACACATAGCGTCACGTGTCTGTCGGTCTTGACAATAGTACACATGGATACGCACACAAAACAGTCCATTATCAATTAATATGTGTGTGTGTGTGTATTTATTTTCTCCTTGTATTTACTATATGTATCTGAAGAATCGAGTTGGCTCGATTAGCTCTTGGACCCCGCCTATCAAATATATGTATTTTTCCTTTTTTTATATCTACTACATCTATTTCTCTCTAACACACACACACACACACAAACTGTAGGCCTACCGTCTAAACGGAGAGAGTTCGTTGGTTATAATCCTAATGGTCCCATATCGAATCTCAGTTGATGCAATAGCAAATCGACAGATATTCTTTACCCTGATTCGCCTGTTCACCGGCTCCCCTCCGACCGGGGAGCCAGTCGGCCGAGCGGACAGCACACTGGACACTGGACTTGTGATCCTGTGGTCCCGGGTTCGATTCCGGGCGCCGCCGAGAAACAATGGGCAGAGTTTCTTTCACCCTGTGCCCCTGTTACCTTGCAGTAAAACAGGTACCTGGGTGTTAGTCAGCTGTCACGGGCTGCTTCCTGGGGGTGGAGGCCTGGTCGAGGACCGGACCGCGGGGACACTAAAGCCCCGAAATCATCTCAAGAAGAACCTCAAGAGATAAGCACAAATGAATCCATCAATGGATCCATCTATCTATCTACTTATATCTGTCAATCCATCAATCTATCTTCCCATAAACCAACCATTTATCATTATATACATTTATATTCCATTTATCCGTCCATCAACTCTTCTGTCTATCCATCCATCTACTCATATGTCTTTCCATCCATCAGATAGAAGGATGCATCTATGCATCCGTCTATCCGTCAATGTATATATTTGGCAATCAATGTAGACATCCATCTATCTACTTATATAAATTTTCCTTTAATCCCTGTTTCACCTGCACCACTCCCCCCTGTTTCTCCCTCTGCATCCCTGTTTCACCTGCACCACTCCCCCTGTTCCCACATCCCCATCCCTGTTTCACCTGCACCACTCCCCCTGTTCCCCCATCCCCATCCCTGTTTCACCTGCACCACTCCCCCTGTTCCCCCATCCCCATCCCTGTTTCACCTGCACCACTCCCCCTGTTCCCCCATCCCCATCCCTGTTTCACCTGCACCACTCCCCCTGTTCCCCCATCCCCATCCCTGTTTCACCTGCACCACTCCCCCTGTTTCTCCTCTTCATCCCTGTTTCATCTGCACCACTCCCCCTGTTCCCCCATCCCCATCCCTGTTTCACCTGTACAGCCCCCCCTGTTCCCCCCTCTTCCTCCCTGCTTTCACCTGCACCACTCCCCCTGTTCCCTCTCTTCATTCCACCTCTAAATCCCGTATCCTCCCCCCCCCCACCACCACCTTTGCACCTCTTCCTTTAACTTAAATCAGGACCAATAAACTTCTTTATGTGTTTAATTTAGGTTTTTTCTAGGTACGAAAAGTCTTCAGCCATCTCAAGCATTATTTTACAATTAACTTTAATTAAATTGGTAGGGGGGGGGGAGTGATAAGAATAATTAATAATTATTCTTAAATCCTTTAGCTAAAGTCAACACTGACCAACCTATGCCCGTTCCCTACCCCAGACCATTCCCTCTACAAATATATTAATTAAGTAATAATAAGCCTTAATAATATATTAATAAATAAATTTTAAAATAAATCTGTTTATGGCTGCAGCCTCCAGCATGTGGCCTCATTACATAGACAGACATTCTCTTTATATATATATATATATATATATATATATATATATATATATATATATATATATATATATATATATATATATATATATATATATATATATATCAATTTACATAAATAAATATTCACTAATATATTCCTTTAAAATTGACACAAGCGGATTAAGGCGTCTGTCGTGACGCTGAACCCCGGTTCATTCCGAACACAGCGATTACACAACACATAACACCTTGCCTCAGCCCCCGTTACTACCACCGTGTACTCCTACACACACCAGACCCTTGAGGCGTACCACTAGGTTTGTACTGGAACACAATGAATGAACATATGGAAGGTATTTAAAGGCCGTCGGGTTTTGTCATTTAATTACAAAGAATAGACTCTGACAAATAATACTATATTAATTAACATACTCTATTGGTCAATACACTTCCAATACCCATAGACCACTTGACCTCCGCGATCACCACACACACTCGTAACTTCCGCCTAAGTCCCTAATACGGAATGATTACTACAACGCTCCACACCCGGTTAGTCTTACATTCAATACTCACATACTGCAGACTTAACTTGGTCACTAAGATCACAACAGGCTCTCGCATAGCTGTCTGCTAAAATCTGGGTGCGCCAAGATACTGCGAGAGCTGACAGCAGCCCTCAGTACCTGGAACGCCTGCTGTTGTTCCTTCCCCCACACGAACTCTGCAAGTCCACTGATCTGATGTAATGGTCTTGCAATTTTTGAAAAATCTTTAATAAATCGCCGATAATAGCTAACCAACCCCAGGAAAGATTTGCACTCTTTCTTGTTCTGTGGAACTGGGAACTCTTGAATATCCCTGGTTTTATCTGGCAATGGACTGATACCCATCCGGCCCACTGTATGACCCAGGAATGTTACCGATTCTCCAAAAAAACTGCATTTTTCGAAATTCACTTTGAGGTTGTGTGACCTCAACCTTAGCAAGAGTTTCCTCAAATTATGCATGTGCTCCTCTAATGACTTTCCCAGCACGATTACGTCATCGAGGTACAGCAACGCTGTGGGACCTATCAACCCCGATAATACACTCATCATTAGCCTACTGAACACAGCAGGTGCTGACTTCAACCCGAAAGGAAGTCGTTTATATTGCCAGAGCTCGTTGCACGCACTAAACGCTGTGATTTCCCTCGACTCTTCCTCCAGCGGTATCTGGTGATACCCACTGAGCAGGTCTAATGTGGTAAAATATTGTGTACCCTTCAAGTGTGTCAATGTGTCCTGTATGTTAGGTAATGGGTATGCTTCGTCCTTCGTCAGCTTGTTTATTCTGCGGAAATCTACGCATAACCTCACTCCCCCATTCTTTTTCCTGACTACTACGAGAGGGCTGTGCCACGGTGAACTGGATGGTTCAATGATATCATGCTCCCTTAGCTGGCTTATCTCCTCTTTCACCTCCCTCTGGTGTGCCACTGGTATGCTATATGCTCTCGTATATACTGGATGTGCGCCCTCTACGTCAATTCTATGTGCTCCTTGAGTAATGCACCCTGGGGGTTCCCCTCTCAACGCAAAAACATCCGGGAACTCCC